>NC_089593.1:94325019-94566646 GCF_019320115.1 Miscanthus floridulus
ATTGCCTCGGCAGGTTACCTTTGACTCCAATCCTGGTAAACTTCAAGAGATGGTTAATTCTGCAGTAAATCATGCTTTGATTAATCATTCCAATGTGCTGTCCAATACTGTTCATAATGCTGTGGTTCGAACTCTCAAAGAAGGACAAGCGGCACCACATTACGTTGGGCCTGTCTATCATCAACCAGAGCCGGCATCTGTCAAAACTCCATCGGCTCCTTCGGCCGTTGTAGGTACAGAAGTTACTTCCCCTCCAGTATTGGCAGGCTCACCTAATATTCAATCTACACCGATACAATCAGATCAGGTACTACCAGGAGGGCGAGTTCAGCTTAATACAGATCTATCGGCATCAGCTATGTCAGGCCCTGTGTCTCAGAATAGCCAGATTCCTACTAATTGGTGGGGATATGGCATGCCTCCAGAGTCATCTGCTTTCAATCCTAGATTACCTCAAGTGTTTGATGCAGTAGGAAGAGCGCCTATACCATCGGCCGTTTCACCGATGGCTCAAGTGCCTCAATATGCCGCAACTACTTCTGTGCAACCAACTCCAGGAGGTTTCCAGATGCCTATGGTTCAAACATTCAATTCAAGTCCATCGGCGAGCTTACTGCCGATGCAGCAGAAAGCCCCTGCTATGAGTCAAACTGGGGTTCAGTTCATGCCTCAAACCAGTTATAATTATCCAACAATATCAGCAAATTACCAGCCATCGGTTGCAGGGATTCAACAAGGTCATATGCAAGCTGGTTTCCAGAATCAAGCATCGGCAGCCCAGCCGATGAATCCTTTCCAACAGGCTAATGGGCCACAAGTAACGGCAAATATGCCGATTGCTGGAGATCGTGGGCTACAAAGATATGTGGAGGGATGTCAGCAGGCACCTCCTGTAGAAATTCAACCAGTTCGTCAGCAGGAGGCTGATGCTTTTTGGGCCGATAAGATAGCAGAAATTGTGAAGGATCAGTTTGGGATAAAGCCCAAGGTCAATACTTATTCTTATCGGACTCCATACCCTCCTGCATACGATTTAATTCCTCTCCCAAATCGGTACAAGGTACCGGATTTCACTAAATTCTCTGGGCAAGATGATACATCAACAATGGAACATGTCAATCGCTTCATTATTCAATGTGGAGAGGCAGCTAACAGAGATGAATTAAGAGTTCGATTATTTTCATCATCTTTGTCTGGATCAGCATTTACATGGTTCATTTCATTACCACCAAATTCTATTATTACTTGGGTTGATCTAGAAAAACAATTCCATAAGTATTTCTTTGCTGGAATCCATGAAAAGAAGCTTATCGATTTAGTAAAATTGAGACAGCGTAATGATGAATCGGTAGAGAGCTTTGTACAAAGGCTACGAGATGTAAAAAATAAGTGCTACAGCCTGGTGCTGGATGATCGGCAGCTTGCCGATCTGGCTTTCCAAGGGTTATTGCCACATCTTAAAGACAGATATGCTTCTCAGGAGTTTGAAAGCCTCAGTCATCTTGTGCAAAGGATCTCTGATCAAGATACTAGGGTTTTTGAACCTAAAAAGAACTGGAGTAAAAAGGTATCATTTGTTGAAGAAGTAGGAGATTCTGACTCTGATGAAGAACCAGTTATCGGCTTAGCTAAGTGGGTTAAGAATAAAAAGCCGATATCATGTCCCTTTGGTCAAAAAGAGCCAGAAAAGTTTACCTTTGATATCACCAAGGCCGATAAAATATTTGATCTTCTGCTTCAAGAGGGCCAAATTAAGCTGTCAGCTAATCATGTGATCCCATCGGCAGAAGAGTTGAAGAAGATTTTGTACTGCAAATGGCACAATGCAACTTCACACAGTACAAATGAGTGCAAGGTATTCAGGCAACAGTTACAATCGGCTATTGAATCTGGGAGAATTAAGTTTGGTACTTCCAAGGTCCAGAAGCCGATGAAAATTGATCAACACCCTTTTCCAGCAAATATGTTGGATGCCAAAGGAAAGACCAAGGTATTGACGTCAGAGGCTGCTGAGAAAAACGCGTCAGTGGACCCCCAACATCGGATAACTACCGATGATGCAAAGAGTAAGGGTTTGCTAGGAGAAAGCAGTAGTTCCAAAAATCCTCCTCGACCTGGCATTGTGATTACTCATCGAAGGCAGCAGGAGGGTTGGCGTCAACGTAATGACCGATATCGACAACAGCAAGAAATGAGACGTCAGGAAGAATGGAATCGACATAAAGATCATTGGAGATGTCCGTTTTTCATCCATTGCTGGGAAGAAAGTATTAAATTGCCAACTGTTGAAAATTGCCCTGAGTGTAATGGTTATTACGGAGTCAATCGCTCAGAAAGGAGGTTTCAACTTGGTAATCAGGGTTTGTCTATCAATGAGCCGATCAGAGGCAGAGCATCAGTGCATGATCGGCTGGGGGGCAGACTTAGTGTACATGAGAGGCTTGGTAAACGCGCTGGATATTTTCCAAGGAATCAAGAGGAGCTTGAGGAGATGGCAAACGCAAGAGTTCCCGATGAGGAAATATTCTACAGGGACCCTAATATACGTCGTGTAGAACCAACTAGGACTTGTTATCAGCCGGTTTGGAAAACCAAGTTTCCTCGATGGTGCCCAGAGGGTCTGACAAAGACGCAGAGAAGGAGGATGCAACGTGAGCGTCAGGAGGATTTATACCAAGAGGAAAATTCCTCCAATGAAAGGCCTGGTCATCAGCAGTGGCAGGTAAAACACAAAAATAAGGGTCCATCGGCGGATGTTAATATGGTATTCATGTTGCCGATGGAGTTTTTGGCACTATCTGATAATGAGGAAGAAGTTGTTCTCTCTGATCAAGTAGCTCAGTTAACACTAGATCCAATGATGGCTGTTTTTGAGAAACCTACCGATGACGAGAGACAGCATCTTAAGGCTTTATTTGTGAAGGGCAGAGTTGATGGGCAGCCTGTGTCTAAGGTACTTATTGATGGAGGGGCTGCGATTAATATTATGCCTTATGTGATGTATCGGAAACTTGGTAAGGGAGATCAAGACTTGACCAAAACCGATATGATGTTGAAAGATTTTGAAGGCAATGTGTCACCGGCTAAAGGGGCAATGTGCGTTGAATTGACCATCGGCAGCAAAACCTTGCCAACGACGTTCTTTGTTATCAACGGCAAGGGTGCATATAATCTGCTTCTAGGGAGGGATTGGATTCATGCTAATTGTTGTGTTCCTTCTACAATGCATCAATGCCTCGTACAGTGGATTGGGGATAAGATTGAGGTCGTCCCTGGTGATTCTTCTTATATCATCGCATCGGCAGAATCAGATACTTATGAGCGAACTAAATGCATATCAGGAGAAGCTTGGGAAAAAGAGTTCCTTAGAGTTGCTGATTATGAAATTCCACCGATCCAAGCAGTCGGTTCTGAAGAGGAGTTTTAATGGATAGGTTTGCCGATGATGGAAAATTAGGTCAAGGGTTCACATCGGCAGATGATTTAGTAGAAGTAGATATCGGTGATGGTGATAGGTCAAGACCTACTTTTATTAGTGCTAAGTTAGATTCCAAGTGTAAGCAGCGAATAACAGATTTGTTAAAAGAGTATAAAGATTGTTTTGCTTGGGATTATACTGAGATGCCTGGATTAGATCGATCGATAGTTGAACATCGGTTACCTATCAAATCTGGATTTCGGCCACATCAGCAGCCAGCGCGCCGATGCAACCCTAATGTACTTCCTGACATTAAGGCCGAAATAACTAAATTAATTGAAGCAAAGTTCATTTGGCAATGTCGATACGCAGAGTGGATCTCTAATGTGGTTCCTGTTTATAAGAAAAATGGAAAACTTCGTGTCTGTATTGATTTCAGGAATCTCAACAAAGCCACACCGATGGATGGCTATCCAATGCCGATTGCTGATTTGTTGATTGATGCTGCGGCTGGACATCAAATTATCAGCTTCATGGATGGTAATGCAGGTTACAATCAAATATTCATGGCTGAGGAAGATATTCCCAAGACTGCTTTCAGATGTCCAGGTCATGTGGGGTTGTTCGAGTGGATAGTCATGACGTTTGGTTTGAAAAATGCCGGTGCTACTTATCAAAGGGCTATGAACTTTATTTTTCATGAGTACATCGGCACATTAGTGGAGATCTACATTGATGATGTAGTGATTAAGTCTGGAGATATCACAGCACATTTAGCCGATCTGCGAAAGATACTGGAGTGCACAAGGAAGCATGGATTGAAGATGAATCCTAATAAATGTGCATTCGGTGTATCGGCAGGACAATTCTTGGGTTTTATGGTGCATCAGCGGGGCATTGAAATCAGTAGGAAGTCTATTGATGCAATTAACAAGGTGATTGCTCCTGCCAATAAGACTGAATTGCAATCTTTGATCGGTAAGATTAATTTCATTAGAAGATTCATATCTAATCTGTCGGGTAAGATCAAGGCTTTCAGCCCACTACTTAAATTGAAAGCTGATCAGGAATTTGTATGGGGAGTTGAACAGCAATTAGCCCTTGATGAAATTAAGAAATATTTATCAAATCCTCCAGTGCTAGTTCCACCTCAACATGGGAAGCCTTTCAGGTTATATTTGTCAGCTGATGATACAGTTATCGGTTCAGCTCTTATTCAAGAATTTGAAGGGAAAGAACGTGTTATTTATTATTTGAGCAGAAGATTAGTGGATGCTGAGACGAGGTATTCGGCCATCGAAAAATTGTGTCTGTGTTTATACTTTTCTTGTGTCAAATTAAGGCATTATTTGTTATCTGCCGAATGTACGGTCATATGCAAAGACGATGTGGTCAAGTATATGCTGTCGATGCCGATATTAAGTGGTAGAATCGGCAAATGGATTTTAGCATCATTAGAATTTGAACTACGCTACAAATCAACTAAGGCAGTTAAAGGGCAAGTGATGGCTGATTTTGTCACTCAGCATTGTAATACAGTGGACTCTCTAGGGATTGCTCCCTGGACACTTTTCTTCGATGGGTCCACATGTGGTGAAGGAGCAGGTATCGGCATTGTGTTAATTTCACCTCAAGGAAGGAAGTATGAGTTTTCATTGCCGATTGTTGCTACAGCGACAAACAATCAAGCTGAATACCAAGCCTTGATAAAAGGGTTAGAATTGCTGAAGGAGATACGTGCCGATGTTGTTGAAATCTTTGGTGATTCTATGCTAGTTATAAATCAATTGGCTGGAATTTATGAATGCCGAAGTGAAGCTTTGATTTCGTATTATGAAAGATGTTTGCAATTGTTGAAAGGATTTAGAGATTTTCGTCTTGAACATATCTCTCGATTGCATAATGAGGAAGCTAATCGACTAGCTCAGCATGCTTCAGGGTATCAGCCTATTCAGGAAGTGCTAATATCGGCAGTTGATACCGATGACTGGAGGAAAGAGATTGTCGATTATTTAAAGGATCCATATAGAAAGGTTGAGAGACGTATAAGGTTCCAAGCTACCAAATATGTGCTCCTCGATGATGAATTATATTATCGAACTATAGATGGAGTTTTACTTAGATGTGTTAGCAATGATGAATCGAAAAGCTTGATGGGTGAAATTCATGAAGGAGTATGTGGGGCACATCAATCGGCTTTCAAGATGAAATGGATGATCAGAAGGAATAGGTACTATTGGCCGACTATTCTTGAAGATTGTTTTAAATATTTTAAGGGATGCCAGGGGTGTCAAAAGTTTGGTAATATTCAAAGAGCGCCTGCATCGGCTATGAATCCTATAATCAAACCATGGCCGTTCCGGGGATGGGCTATTGATCTCATTGGTCAGATTTATTCGCCATCGAGTAAAGGACATAAATTTATTCTGGTTGCTACCGATTATTTCACAAAGTGGGTTGAGGCAATTCCTTTAAAAAAGGTGACATCGGTCAATATGATTGATTTTGTGAAAGAGCATATTGTTTACCGATTTGGTATTCCTCAGACTATCACTACCGATCAGGGCACTATGTTTACATCAGGAGAATTTGATGAGTTTGCTGTAGGTATGGGAATTAAAATTTTAAATTCTTCTCCATATTATGCTCAAGCTAATGGTCAAGCTGAGGCTTCTAACAAAGGGATCATCAAACTCATTAAGCGCAAAATTGAAGAAAATCCTAGGAGGTGGCATACAGTATTAAATGAAGCCTTGTGGTCATATCGGATGTCATGTCATGGTGCAACCAAAGTAACGCCTTATCAGTTAGTATATGGACACGATGCAGTATTGCCTTGGGAAATTAAGGTTGGCTCTAGACGAATACGTTCTCAAAATCAGCTGACAGCCGATGATTATAATACTCTTATGAAGGATGAGTTGGAAGATGTGGCGGGTCATCGGTTAAGGGCTTTAGTTAGTATCGAAGAAAATAAGAAAAGAGTAGCTAGATGGTATGACAAGAAGGTGAAAGTAAAAGAGTTTGCCGATGGAGATCTGGTCTGGAAATTGATTTTACCGATTGGGACTAAAAGTTCAAAGTTTGGAAAGTGGTCTCCTAATTAGGAAGGTCCATATCGGATAAATCAGTCTGTTCCTGGTAATGCATATATTTTAGAAACCCTCGAAGGGGTTGTGTTTCCCAGAGCGTTAAATGGAAAATATTTAAAGAAATATTACCCTAGTATCTGGATAGATGCATAAAAGTATAAGTGCCGATAACAGTACTATCGGCTAGAATTATGCAAGGATGTCAATGTCTCATAAAGTGCCGATACAATAAATAAGATTACACGTTCAACAAGGATTGGATAGCTAATATCGCACGCAGGCGAATCTGGTCGGCTTCCTCCATTTCTTTGATATCGTCATCGGCAGCACCCTCCACAGGCTTGAGTTTTTTCTTCATGGCTAAAGCTTTGCGAGCTTGGATATCTCTTTCTTGCTGAAGGGCTTTGACGGCATTGGGTAGCTGGCTTTCTTCTTGTTGAGCATGAGTTAAGGCTGCATCGATTTCTTTCAATTCAGCCAATAGAGCTATCTTCCTTGCTGATAGATCCAAGACTTTCTGCTTAAGTGCAGCACCCGAAGTCTGCAAGTTGACGATGCCCTTGTGCTTCTCATCAGCGATTTGTTTCAGTTGTAGCATCTCTTCTTTGAGTTGAGCTTGAGCTGCTCTATCGGCAATGCGCTGAGCAGCCCGTTGATATTGCAGTTGGCGGCTTTCTAAGTGAGCTGCTGGGAAGAGTACTTCTTCAACATCGGCAGGGACCTGGCCACGAATTGTTTTGAAAATTGCCTTTGCGGGGTCCGAGTCATCTACCAGTTGGGCGGTACCTTGCTGTAGCAAGTTCAGGAGGGTTTCCAACTTGGATTTAGTCTCTGCCGATATTGTTCCCAGTGCAAGGGAAGAACTTGTCTCCTCTCCATCGTCGTCAGAAATGTCAATGGCAAAGGAAAATAGGCTGTTCGGGGAATCTTGTTCCTGAGAGAGAGAAAAGGAGATCAGTTAGGGGTAAGTATAAGTATTGTAAAATCAGCTAGGTTGATCGGTTTACCTGTTTCAAGGCAATTTCCTGTGCTTGACTGGAGGAAGCAACCTGGAGTATGTCGTGTGGGGGATCGGCTGAGCTTGCCGATGGGATATCCTCTGTGACTTCATCGGTGGTGGGCTCTTGAGGTATGATGACCGATGACATTGGGGCAGATGTAGGGATCGGCATAGACCTTTGTCGTTTTGGCTGTGCTTCAGTATCTGTTAAAGCTTTGCGCTTTGCCTGGGCATCGGCAACGATTGGCTGGGGGGCATCGACACTTGTTGGTTGTGAAGCTTGGACATCTGGTACGTTTGCCGATGTACCCAATTGTTGCTACAAAACAAGTGTAAGATATGATATTTAACAGATAAAATGTAAAGTCAAGAAGCTACCTCTGAAGGTTCATCGAAAGAGGTGGTGCTTGATATCGGCGGAATTGCCGATGACGATCCAGTAGCAGCTCTTACCCCCTGATGATTAAGGTTAATACAGTTTGTGATCGGCATAAGTGAAAATAAACAAGGTTGTTACCTTAAATGCTTTGACCAAGGTTGTAGCAGCGGCCGATGGAGTAGCCCTGGATGTAGCCAATTTGGACTTAGAAGTGATGGTCTTGGTACGAATCTTCTGGTGGGTCAAAGCGGCTAAGGTGGGAGCGTTGTAGCCGATCGGCGATGTTGGGGAAACAGGCCGGAGATTGAAGGGTTTCCCACTTTTGCTCACCGATGGTGCTGGGTTGTTAACCTGTTACAAGAGAATCAATTACTGATATATGAAGGGAAAAGCAGAAGGGAGTTAAAGGAAACTTACCGCGTCGTCAGGGATGGCATATTCAGGGTCGATCATGTGCCGATATGTGTGAGCAGAAGTTGCAAACAGTTGTTCTTTCCACTCTCGCCACCATTGCTTATATGACTCGGTGATGAAAGATATTGGTGTCCAGGTGGATATATCAACATCTGTAGTATCGGCATCGGGGGAGAGTTGTACTACCTTGTTCCAATCTGTTCCGCAGGTGATTGTTTCCCTGGGTTTGATCACATCGGCAAAGCAGAGTTTGATCGGCAGTTGCCCAAAAGCCAATTGGCGGGATACTGCCGATGGGTTGTAAAATTCATATGTAATGTTGGTGTTTTTCCCGCTGCCGAATGTGTTTACTGGAATTGCCCTGGGAGTAATGATAGCCATCATGAGCTCATTATCTTGATTCAGAGTGTCATCGGCAAAGTTGAAAAGAAGGGGGAATCTGTTTTCTTCGTCAATATAAGGCACCCAGGCCCTATGATCACGAGAAAGACCATTGTAGAAGCTTTGAAAGAATCTACCGATTTGGTCTTCGTTGGCTTCTGTTCCAGGAAGGACAATTATGGCTTCACCAAAATTGAGGGGTGAGCGTGTTGCCGATTCATCATCCCCAAGCACATAGTCTTCAGCAATTTCTCGTGGGAATTGTTGAGCAAAAAAGTCCCATTGCAAACGTTTGTGCATATGGGCATTCAGCCACATGTTGATAAACCACCACGGGCCTTGCCGATGGGTTCGCCAAGCAAAAGTTTCTGAGACACTTGATGAAGAAGATGATAAGTGGAGCTCAGAAGGTATCGGCCAAGAGGAAACCTTACGCCATTAGCCAAAAGTTCAGCTGCAGGGAGGAAGGCGTTGGTTGGTCCTACTGATCGACCACAGAAGATAAATTTTTCTAACCACATATTCAGGAATGTGGCATGTTCCCTCTGGCTAAGTGTCCCGGTTTTCTGGTATTCTTGAATATATCCTGTCCAACCGCCGATGTTGCGGGTATTCACCCTATATTTAGACTTTCTACCATAGATGGAGCCTTCATCGGCAGTTGAGATATCCAAGCCAGTAAGCATGTGGATATCGGCAAGGGTAGGAGTAGCTGGGCCATGTCCAAACATAAAAGTGTTGGTCGTGTCTGACCAGAAATAAGCAGCTGCAATTATCATTGATTCATTTTTCTGCATATCGGCAATAGAGAGCCTAATGCATTGGTCTAACCTTCGTTCTGCCCAGTATACTTGCATCGATCTATTAACCCTCAAGTACCAATCTTTCCACCCTTTGGTGGTTTTGGGCCAAGATCGGAATGTGTCTTTCCACAAATTTAGAGAGAAATTTTGGGCTCTAAAGGGGATTCTGTTAACCTCTGCATTGATCAGATCGGTTGGATCTGGGTTGCCCATTGGTCCAAGGCATTGGACGTGCGGCTGATCGGTTGGGATAACTAATTTGTTGCGCAGTTCCTAAGGTTATGGAATCCAGAAGACAGAAGAAAGGAAAAGTCACCAACTGAATGAATTTGCAAAAAGATCAAAGTAAAAGGTAATGGAAGTGGAGCGAACCGCGGGGACGTCGAAGTTGATGGCCATTGTCTTGAGGAAGGTGGAGGTACGAGCCGGAAACTTGAAGTTAGCGCCGGAGAAGGGTTCTTGTTGGTTGAGGTCGCGCGGTTGTTCGTCGGAGTCGCCACCGGAGAGAGAGAATGCCAAGGATTGGAGGCTGAAGGTAGAAAATGAGGGTTCCGGAGAAATCTATTTATAAGCCGCCCAGAATAAGGGTATTTTGGACTTATCTCTATGTCACGCGCATATAGGTCAAGGCGGTTCAGAGGGATATGGTAACTGTTCGCGCGATAATCAGGGGATTGTACAGATGAGTTGATGACAAGTAATCATGACTTGGAGGGGATATCGATACATGATATTTTAATTCTGAAAATGGCAGCATTATTATGTTAAGATCTTGCCGATGGGTTATTGTTTCGGTATCTTAACCATAATCAAGGCAAGAGTGGTTGGCGATTGTGCGATATTTACTGAAGTGCGTGAATCAAGATTAGATTTGATTGGATTTGATAACAAATCAAGTTTTGGCTTGGAGAATGAGTTACGGTAATCGGGCAAAGGCAAGCGTTATCTGGAGTAAATTTCGGAGCATTAATGGTTTTATACTCCGAAATTGGGGGGCATGTGTTGACACCGTTTTTTGCACGTGTCAAAATAATCGGAGTGGACTAATCGGCAAGGGGAAAGTTATTGAATACTTTGATAGCCGATGAAAGCCAGTTTGTAAAGATGGTTGCCGATAGCTGGTGATGGTTGATGGAAAGGTTGATTTGGACTCGGGCGTTGCCGATGAGGTTGGAGGTGTTATTGTCGATACCGATGAAGGGAGGCTTGAGGACTACTGCCGATGAAACATGGAGTATGCCGATGAAGGGAGGCTTGAAGACTACTGCCGATGAAACAGGGAGTATGCCGATGAAGGAAGACTTGAAGACTACTACCGATGAAATAGGGAGTATGCCGATGGGAAGGAGGACGGTGAGATTTCCATCGTAATTGAGGCGGAAAGGGAAATAGATAGGAGTTGATTTCCTTTTCTATATTTGTTAGGGTATGATTCATGTAAGAGTCACGTGTTTCCTTAGATATGGGATTGGTGTCCTAGTTGTGTTTGGTTGTGTCTCTTTAGATCAGGGTATAAATATGGAGTAAGGGGCAATGTAATAGGGATATATCAATCAATATCAAAACCAATTTTTACTCCTATTTGCATCTACTTACTTTTCGGCGACTTCGTCAATTTGCATATTTTTCTTTTTTTTACGAGTTCTCATTGATTCGGCGAGCTGCATCATTTCAGTGCGACCTTCGGCGATTCTTGAGTTCCGCGTGAGCACCTCTTGGCCGTGACTTCCGGGTGTATCGCTGTTGTCAGGACCAAAGTGTTCGTATCTTCATCCTTGTCGATTAGCAGGTCAAATCGACTGGCACGCTTTGGATATCGATTCGGGTATTAGCCCTTTGTGTTTGCAGATCCACTTTTGCATCAACAGCTAGAGTCATAGAAGTGGTGGTAGGCTGGCCGATCTAGGATGAAGGCTGTGGTGGTGAAGCCCCAATAGCAGTAACTACATGCTACATGAATCCAAGTAACTGCTGCTACATGGCCTGCTGCTGTTGCTGGATAGCCTACTGCTGTCACTGGAACTCATCCTGTCTGGCCTAAAACTATACAAATGTAGCAGCGGTCTCCTAAGCCTGGCGAGCCTAATCCTGCCTTATCCGCTCAAGTATAGCAAGTAGAGCGGGGTCTGTCTGTGGTGCAGGTGGAGCTGAACTAAAGCTACGGGCTCATGGTCATGTCGTCGAGGAGGAATTTGAGGGATATCCTGATAGTCATCATCTTAGCTATCACTGGGGTCGCTCTCAATCATACCCTCCTACTGAGCATCTAACTGCTGCTCCTCTGTAGCTGCAATGCCCCTGATAGTCTCATCCTGCTGGGTTGCAATCTCTGACACCTCTGGGTGATGGCTCGGCTGGCTAGGTACACTTGACCTACTGTGGTAGAGCATCTGGGTCAAGTTATATGTAGGGAACTCGGTAGTAGCACTAGAATACTCTGCCAACATCTCTGGAGGCCTCACTATAACTGCCCTATGAATCAGAAATGTAATCCAGTGAGCATAAGGCAGTTGTCTATGTCCTCTAAATCCCTCTATAAGGGTATCCTCCATCTCAGAAAGAATGATATCACATACATCAAAGACTGTCTGCTGCATTAGGGCATTTAGTAGCCACAACTAAATGCGAGTCAATCCCTCATGATATCCCATCCTCGGAAGTAGGGTCCTCCTTATGATAGCATCTAGCAGCCTGGTTATAGAAGTAAGATCCCTGGGTGTCCTGCTCGACCCCTCGCCAAATGGCTCTGTGAACCAAGGGCGAACCAGATCTATAGGATGCACAAGACCATCGTGAGGGCGTATAGGAGGCTCTGTGTGTCCATAGCAAAACTCATGAATGCGGATGGGTGAATCCTGTAGTCTAAGTATCTCCCTAACCCTAAAGCTTATCAGTCTATAGTCTCGGCCTCTGAATGCAAAGTAAATGAACCTATGAGCTGGGTCAATCCACAGTGTAGCAAAGAACTTTATGGACCCAAGATGGAACATATCTGTCTGTCCATTCAAGTAAATCTATCAGCCCTGGTAGGTAAGAAAGGTGAGGACAGATCTGCTCTCCTGCAGCTGCTACAATGGCCTCAATAGAACAGACCCTCTGAGACCTGAATGTAACCCCACTATTAAGATATGCATTATAAAAATCCACCTGCAGTGGTGTGTAGAAACCCTCAGAAGCACATTCATCCCTTTTAGGCGGGAACCACTCCTCGAACTGCACAAATCTAAGCTGTTGCACCTGTTTGGCCGTGGTGGCCCTTAAATCTAGATGAGTCACTAGAGGCGTACCCTATGATCTAGGAGGCAGACAAGAACCCCTCCGCTGTGTCTCTGTCCTTGGTGTCACCTAGGTATAGGTACAACTAGAGCACCGAAGCTATGGTGCCTGCTCTGTCTCCTCCGCCTGCTCTCCCTCCTAAGCCTGCTCTGTTTGCTGTTGTGGCTCCCCCTGAGGCTGAGTCTCCTCCAAAGCAACACGGCGTCCCTCAAGCATGATAGTCCCAGCTGGACTACCATGATGACGCTCAACCTACTCTATAGCTGCCCTCTGTGCTGGTGAAAGTTGATCTACAATCTAGACTCCACTCCTAGCACCTCCTCTCTCTACACACTCTATGGTGGCTGCAACTGTGGCTGCTCTTGCTGTATCAGCGTATACATACTTCCGCTTCTTCGATGTGATCTTCTTCGTTGCCTTGCCTTTCACATCAGTAGGCAGGTGAGGCAGAGGCCTCGAATCCTCATCACCTAGACCGCCTTAGGCGTTCTTAACACATGCCATCTAGAATGATCTGCTGCCTCGGACAAGAAACAACTATCACTAACACTTCTAAGGCTTGGCCTCGATCCATACTCGCAAGCTTGGCCCTGAGTTGACTAACAACTGCTAAAGTGACCTCAGAAACACCGACTCGCTGCATGTTAGAATAGATCGGATATATGAATAATTACAATATATCTAGAGATATGAAACCCTAAGAAGCAAGCAATATGTACAAAATTAGAGAAGATGGCTTGCTACTTGATGAACCGAAGAATAAGGAACGGATCACGGAGGACCACCAGGATGGCAATTAGGGTTAGGGTTAACACTGTGCGGTGAATCGGCCATGGAGATGCAGCTAGGGTTCTGGTGAGGCTCTAGTGGCAGTGCTGGGGATGCCGGTGGTGGTGCTAGGGATGCCGGCGGCACTAGGGCACAAACGCGGTGGTGCATGGGGCGTGCAATGGCACGCAAGCATAGAAAGGTGTAGTGCGGCATGGGACAGCGGTGCTGCAGGCGGTGTGGCTATGGGTAGATAGCACGGCGGACGACGTGGGAGCAGGTGTCGTGGGCAACCGATGTGGGCTCGCGCAGACACGGCGGCGCAATGCAGGTGTAGGGAGGTGCAGCTATGGTGGATTAGGTCAATGGCACATACGACGGTTGGGTTATATGGGCCCCCGTGATGGAATAGAAAAGAAAACAGAAAAGAGTTCAGATCCCGTACGTTTTCTACTGACCGAATGCTCCGGTGACAACGACTGGACGCTGCCACCCAGAGTCCGGTCAACTCTAGAGAGGTCCAAAACCCCTTAAGTCATGACTGGACGTGTCCGATCACAACTGACCGGACACAACCAGAGTTCGGTCGATCCTGTCTATGTCTTCTTTGCTTGACCAGATGCAAGATCACCTTTTGACCGGACACAGGGCGAACACTATTCTAGCGTCTGGTCACTCCTTCGCAGCAATGGTTGAAGGGTCGAAATGGCGACTAGAGGGGGGGGGGTGAATAGTTGTTTCTAAAACTTAATCGCATCGGCTAACCAAAACAAGTGTGGAATTAAAACTATCGGTCTAGCCAAGACTACACCCCTCTATCTATGTTCTCTAGCACCTTACAAAGATCCTAATTAAGCAACAAAGGTGCCAGGCTAACTAGAGCTCACCTAACCAATTCTAGGAGCAAGGTCACACAAACCTATGCCACTAGTATTTCAAACAATGAGGGAGCTCCTACACATGCTAGTAAGCAAAAGCATAAATCCAACTAAGCTCACTAGAAATGCTCAATAACAAGGCAACCAATGCCAAATTAGAGAGCGTAAATACTTAGCTACATAAACTAAGCAAAGTGACTAATAAGGTTACACAAACCAAATTAGCCACGCAAGGGAGCTACTTCTATGCTACACAAGCAAGAAGGTAACTAGTGAGCTACACAAGCTAACTAATTACAAGAGCAACTACACAAAGCACAATGTATATAAAAGTAATCACAAGCCTATGTAAGGGGATTGCAAACCAACGGAAAGAATAAGGTTGACACGGTGATTTTCTTCCGAGGATCACGTGCTTGGCAACATGCTACGTCCCCGTTGTGTCGACCGCTCACTTGATGGTTCGGCGGTTAATTGGCATCACCCGCCAAGCCGGCACGTCGGGCACCGCAAGAACCTACCCCAAAAGTGAGGGTAGCTCAATGACACGCTCAACTAGAGTTGCTCTTCATGGCTCATGTGGGGCGAGCACAATGCCCCTCACAAAGCTCTTCTCCGGAGCACCGCACAAGCTTCTTGCGGGCTTCGACGAAGACCACCACCCAGCCATCTAGGAGGTGGCAACCTCCAAGAGTAACAAGCACCACTGGCTTGCAACTCGATCACCTAGTGCCACTCGATGCAATCTCACAATGCAACGCACTAGAATCACACTCACTCACAATCGATTCGCACTCTTGCAAGCACAAGTGAGTTAGAGGGCATCCATGCACTTCTACACAAGCCACATAGGTGTGAGGGTGCTAAGCAACTAGCCCAAGGCCAGCCACACACTTCTTTTATAGCCCCAAGGGCTAAAATAGTCATTACCCCTTCACTAGGCAAAGCGCATACTGACCGGACGCGCAGGTCATAATGACCGGACGCTGAAACCTAGTGTCCGGTCACTTACAGAGAGGTTCCAGCGACGTTTTTCAGCGACCGGATGCATCCGATCATCACTGACCGGACTCTCCTAGTGTCCGGTCGCTTCTGGACATGCTAAAAACACTGACTAGACGCTGTGACTAGACTCACAGGTGCTGACCAGACGCTGGACCCCAGCGTTTGGTCATTTTTCGCGCCAGCGTCGAGTCACATACCTTTCAGCGCTAAAACGGCTATAACTCTTAGCTCCGAACTCTGATTTCGATGATCTTGGACATTTTGGAAAGATTACTCAGAGGGCTACACATCCTATATGCATACTTGATCCAAATCACAATGGATCAAAACAGTATTCCAATCCAAGGACCATCCTATAGTTCGGAGTACACCGAAAAACTTTTTTCTCTTCTCTAAGTTGATTCACAACAACTCTAACTTCTTCTCCTTTGCAAATGTGCCAACACCACCAAGTGTGCACCACCATGTGTACGTGTGTTAGCTTTTCACAAACATTTTCCAAAGGATTAGCCACTCAACTTGCCACGCCACTCGATGCTAGCGATGATGCAAAGTTAGATCATTCGAGTGGCATTAGATGACCGATATGCAAACAAGTTTGCCCCTCTTGATAGTACGACCATCTATACTAAATCCGGTCATCAACTTCTCTACACACCTATGACCGGTGAAATAAAATGCCATAGGTTATACCTTTGCCTTGCGCATTTCATTCCATCTCCTCCAATGTCGATGCAACACATGCACCAACATGATCAACAATGATATGATCCACTTCATATCATCACGTGACCATATTGGTTCATCGATCTTGACTTCACTTGCTTTTCATCGTTGCCTTTGTCCATCGGTGCCAAGTCTTGCTCAAGCTTCATCGCCACGCGGTCCATCGCTCCAAAGCCTCTGACTTGCCCTTCACGCTTGCAACCGGTCCATCAAGCCAAGTCTTGTCTTGATCTTCTCCACCTTGATCACATAACTCAATATCATGTCTCATGTACAATAAGCTCCTTCATCATCACATGTGTGAGCTTTGCAACATCTCCAAACCATTTTCACCTTCATGACATATGTTGCTCACACAAATGTACTTGTGGACTAATCACCTGTGTATCTCACATAAACACAATTAGTCCACCTAGGGTTGCCACTCAATTACCAAAACCACACAAGGACCTTTCAATCTCCCTCTTTTTAGTAATTGATGACAACTCTACAAAGATATGAAAATTAAGCTCTTTTGGATTCATGTTGCTTGCCCAAGCAATTTTACCAAGTGTAAATGATTTTGGACAAGTATCACAAACTTGAAATGGTAGTATTAGCTCCCCCTACATATGTGCTAGAGTGTTTGTTTTAAAGCTCGCACATATGCATAGATTGAAATTATGGGAGAGTAATTACTACTAAATGATGCTAAGGTGTATAGAGTAAACCTTTGAAGCGTGATACCAATCGAAGTTGCACCTTTAAGTTCATCCTTAGCACCATGGTTAGTCAGATATCACTTGGAAATAAAATCACTAGATACCTCATGAGATCAACATTAAAACTAAGGTACTAGCATTACTTGAAAAGCATATCATGTGTCTAGCTATCATCCTATACATGCTAGTTTTCATTTCATCAATCAAATTCTACAACTAGCATACTTCACACAAGCTTGCATATTGAATTTGAGAACTTATGCAATGCAAGCAACCACATGAATATGCACATATCAAATGCAATCAATCAAAGTTCATGAGCTTGCTCCCCTATGTGGGGTATTAACCCCTATACCCTTATGGCTAGGCTTGGGCCGGCCCGGATCAGTGGGTCCAGTCCACCAAAAGACGACGCGTGGCCTGGCTAACCTAATCAGAGTCCCGCGCAAGGAGTCAAGGTAGATTTGGCAATCAAGCAAGATCCTGATCGGTTAGAATAGGAATCCTTATCCAGCCACATATGGCAATTGTAACTGGCTAGGATAAGTTTCTAGATCTATAACCTTGCCCCCCGAAGTATATAAGGCGGGCAGGGGACCCCTCTAAAAAACACCTCTCATTGACATACAACAATACAAATTAGACGCAGGACGTAGGTATTACGCCTTCTTGGCGGCCGAACCTGGATAAAACCTTGTGTCTATCTTATGTCACCGTCTTGTTTGTGGCTTGCGCATCTGTTTGCTGACAATTTACTACCTTGGGCATACCCCTAGGTAGACTGCCGACCATATTTCGTCAACAATGGCGTGCCAGGTAGGGGGTGTGCGTACTGCTCTCCAAGCAAACAAGATGGTCATCATCTCTGGCTCCATGGCTACGTCGAACGGTCTCACGTTCACCATTGGCTAGATCACCTGGACCACCAGCTCCGACGACTTCATCGCCATGACCCTGGTGGAGGTGTGGATTCAGTCTGCGCCGACCACTACTTCACCTGCATCGGCTATGGCTCCGACCACGGCAGATACGGCTCCGACCACGGTGGATATGGCTCCGACCACGATGGATATGGCTCCGACCATGGTACATCTAGCTCCGACCATGCCTGCATCATCTTTAGCCACGCTGACAACTCGTCATCCGCTTCCCCGCTACAAAGGGAAGCAGATCGACAACACCGACCTACTCGACTCCATCGATCGGGTCGGCACCAAACTCGCTGAAACCCTAGCTCTGGTAAGTACGATTCAAAGTCAACCTAATGAGCAGGTAACCGCTCCCCACAACAGATCTATCCGACCAGCTCAAACCAGTCATCCTGCATGACTTGGTACAAATCTCGTGGTCATATCTACTCCTAAAGGGCGCTTCGCTCGTCGCCGGCCAGCCTTCGCGATGGGTCTTTGACTCTCCGAGTACGAAGCCTTGACGGAGAACCACCAGGTCCAGCCCTACGACATACGAAACGCTGCCTCCAGCTATGCATATAACCTACAACGCTGCTTAAATCTATGTTTTATGCACCGACCTCGGCTAAAGCCACGCAACTTCATCAATATGATCTGGATTGAAGATTATCAAGAAGGATCCGTCCACATAGTCCAAGAGGATCCTTCTACGTGCAGATCAGCCATGGCTGACGAGCACGTCATGTCTAACTATTTTCCAGTCGCTGTTGGCCATGCAGGTCACCAATGGCTGGTCAGCTTGCCGGCGAACTACTTTGACTCTTGGCAGGAGCTCAAGCAAGCCTTCATCGACAACTTCATTGCTACTTGTGAACAACCAGGCAACAAATACGATCTGCAACGGATTTGAGATCTAAAAGATGAGCCACTGTGCGAGTACGTCCGATGTTTCTCGAAGATGCGCATCAAGGTCCCATCAATCTTTGACAATGAGGCAATTGAGGCTTTCATCACTGGCCTCCGCTTCCACGACGCCCTAAGGGACAAGCTCCTCCGCAAGAGACCTGAATCGATCACGGCGCTCCTGGCCACCGCTAAGAAATATGCGGACACCGACGACACTAAAAAGATAATTATTGAAGAAGTAGCAAGGGTTCCACGCTCCGACCACCCCCCATACCGCGACGAGTACCACGGCAACTGTGGTCGAAATGACAATTTTGACCGTCGCAACCAGCGCAACAACTCCCGCGACCACTGTGACCAACGTAATTAGCGGCATAGCCGCCGTGACGATTACAGGAGCAAGCATGCTCAGGAAGACGACGGCGAGGTCAACACAGTTAAAAAGGGTGGCGAACGTCGTAACTACGAAGACGACTACACCAAAGCATTGAAAGGGCCCTGCCAGCTCCATCCTAAGTCAAACCATACCATGGAGAATTGCCGCGTTCTCAAGTCTATCTACACACGCTAACATGCTCCGGATACATTCGACAAGCCTAACGACACAGGGGAACAGCGCAACAAGGATAACGACGACGACAATGTAGACCCTCGTCACAAGTATGTCAAGACAACCGATCGCGTACACACCATCATCGGAGGCAAAGTGTCCATCGAGACCAAACGAGAACGCAAGCTGCTCGCCCGCGCTTGCTTGAACGTGGCCAACACCGACAACCTCCTCGCCGATCCCCGGCTCCCTCCGTGGTCTCACCGTGAAATCTCCTTCAGCAGAAAGGACCAATGGGCCACAATACCTAAGCTAGGATGTTTCCCCTGGTCCTCGATCCTTGTATCAACAAGGTTCAATTTGACAGAGTACTGATCGACGATGGCAACTCCATCGATATACTATTCAAGAACAGTCTGCCCGCCCTGAAGATAGGTCAGGCGGACCTCAAGCCGTACGAGGCATAGTTTTGGGGTGTTCTCCCCGGACAGAGCTCTACACCTCTCGGGCAGATCACGCTACCTATGCAGTTTGGGACCTCGGACCACTTCCGCACTGACTACGTCAACTTCGTGGTCGCTGACTTCGACGGCACCTACCATGCTATTCTTGGTCGACCGTCGCTCACCAAGTTCATGGCCATACCTCATTACAGGTATCTGGTGCTCAAGATGCCTACCGAGAAAGGAGTTCTAACCCTCCGAGGCAACGTGTACGCAGCTTATACCTGCGAAGACGATAGTTTCAAAATAGCAGAGGCTCATGACCTCTCTATTCGCATGGCCAAGACCATGCTCGACGCCAAGAAGACCTTGACCGACCACCTGGAGATCCTGGAGCTCGAGGCCCCACTCAAGAACATCAAGTCTAAGGAGCACAAGGTGATCCAGCTGGTCGACGGTGATCCCAGCAAAACAGCCCTTATCGGGGCCAACCTGGATCCCAAATAGGAAGACGCGCTCGTCAGGTTCTTGAGGAGCAATGTGGATGTGTTCACATGGAAACCTACTGACATGCCCGGTGTACCTCGGAACTTGATCGAGCACTCCTTGAATGTCAATGGCAAGGCCAAACCTATCAAGCAGAAGCAACGACGGTTTGCTCACGACAAAAAGGAGGCGATTAGGGTAGAATTTACATGGCTTTTGGCAGCCAGATTTATCAAAAAAGTGTATCATCCGCAGTGGTTAGCCAACCTAGTTCTTATACGCAAAAAGAATAATGAATAGAGAATGTGTGTCGATTACACTGATCTCAATAAACACTGCCCTAAGGACCCCTTCGGCTTACCTTGCATAGACGAGGTCGTAGATTCAACCGCCGGTTGTGAGCTGCTTTCCTTTCTCGATTGCTACTCTGGTTATCACTAGATCGCTCTAAAAAAGGATGACTAGATCAAGACATCTTTTATCACGCCCTTCGGCGCCTACTGCTACACGACCATGTCATTTGGGCTCAAGAACGCCAGGGCTACCTACCAACGCGCTATAAAAGCTTGCCTCAAAGATGAGATAAAAGACGGCCTCATCGAGGCTTATGTTGATGATATAGTTGTCAAAACCAAGGAAGCACATACCCTTGTTGACAACCTAGAACGCACCTTTGCAGCCCTTAACACATTCCAGTGGAAGTTAAACCCAAAGAAGTGCATCTTTGGTGTTCCTTCTGGCATACTACTTGGCAACATCATCAGTCACGATGGCATACGCCCTAACCCGAAGAAAGTCAAAACTATCTTGGACATGAAGCCGCCCAAAAAGGTGAAGGACGTTCAGAAGCTTACCGGATGCATGGCCACCCTCAGCCGTTTCATATCAAGATTAGGCAAAAAAGGATTACCGTTCTTTAAACTACTCAAAGGATCTAAAAAGTTTGAGTGGTTGGAGGAAGCAGACGCTGCCTTCACACAGCTGAAACAATACCTTACGTCACCTCTGGTCCTCACTGCTCCAAGAGAAGATGAAACACTTCTGCTTTACATTGCGACTACTAATCGAGTGGTCTCTACGGCCATGGTGGTCGAGCGCGATGAGCCCGGCCATGTCTACAAGGTACAGCGGCCAATCTATTTCATCAGTGAGGTACTCAATGAGTCCAAGACCAGGTACCCATAGATTTAGAAGTTGATCTATGCCATACTGATGACATCCTGAAAGTTGAAACACTACTTCAACGGATATCATGTGGTGGTCATGACTGAGTACCCGCTGTGAGACATCATTAGCAACAAGGATGCGAACGGGCGCATCGTTAAATGGGCAATGGAGCTATGCCCCTTCTCTTTGGAATTTGCAAGCCGTACTACAATCAAGTCTCAGGCACTCATCGACTTCATCGTCGAGTGGATAGACTTAAGCATGCCTGCCTCTCTGGGATCCGATGAGTATTGGACGATGTACTTCGACGGCTCTCTCAACATTGACAGTGTGGGAGCAGGAGTCCTTTTCGTTTCACCATCCAAGGAGCAGCTCCGGTACGTTCTCAGGATTTATTTCCTAGCATCTAATAATACCGCCGAGTATGAAGCATGCCTACATGGTCTGCACATTGCGGTTGAGCTTGGCGTTAAACATCTCTATGTCTATGGAGACTCGGCTCTGGTCATCAACCAACTTAATAAGGACTGGGACACAACCAGCAAAAAGATGGATGCATATTGCAAGTCTATCAGAAAGCTAGAAGGCAGGTTCTATGGCATCGAGTACATACACATGGTCCGGGACAAGAATCAAGCAGTGGATGCGTTGTCCAAGTTAGGATCATCCTGAGCCAAAATCCCACATGGCGTATTCGTCCAAGACCTGCTCACGCCTTCCATCGAAGACAAAGATTCCATGGCAGACAAGCCTCCAGACCAGCAATTGGTGGCTACGGTTCCGGCGTCGAGCACCACCGAGCCGCCTCTGACCACTCATGAGCTCGACTGGAGAATACCTTTCATCAAATACCTAATAGATGGCAGCGGTTACACTGATCGGATAGAAAACGAACGCCTAATGCGTCGCAGTAAGCAATACCTGCTCATCAATGGCAAGCTATGGCACAAGAACGCAAAGGAGGAAATCTTGATGAAATGTATAACCCAGGAGGATGGTGAACATCTCCTGGACCAAATCCACTCTGGCTCCTACGGCAACCATGCGGCCTCAAGAACACTGGTCGGTAAGGCTTTCTGAGCAGGGTTCTATTGGCCATCAGCAGTAGCCGACGCAGAGAAGCTAGTCCGCCACTGTGAGGGTTGTCAGTTCTTCGCTAAGAGAATCCACGTACCAGCACATGAGATCCAGACAATACCAGCCTCCTGGCCCTTCGCATGCTGGGGACTAGATATGATCAGGCCCTTCAAACTGGCTCCAGGGAAATTTACATGCGTCTTTGTGCCGATCGACAAATTTTCTAAGTGGATAGAATACATGCCTTTGGTATAGGCATCCTCAGAAAAGGCTGTCACGTTCCTCGACTAGGTCATCCACCATTTTGGCATACCCAACAGCATCATCACTGATCTGGGTACTCAGTTCATCGGGAACGCTTTTTGGGACTTCTACGATGAAAGGAGCATAGTAGTAAAATACGTCTTGGTGGCGCACCCTAGAGCTAATGGACAAGTCGAGCAGGCAAATGGCATGATCTTGGACGCATTGAAGAAGAGGATGTATCGAGAAAATGACAAAGCTCCTAGAAGATGGATCAAAGAGTTACCAGCCATGGTCTGGGGCCTCAGAACTCAGCCCAGTCGTAACACTGGTGTCTCACCATACTTTATGGTTTACGGTGCTGAGGTAGTCCTCCTAGCAGATATAGCTTTCAAATCAGCATGGGTAGAGAATTTCGATGAAGGCAAGGTCAATGACGTATGGGAGCTAGAAGTGAATAGCGCAGAAGAGAAGCGGCTCGATTCTTGTGTATGTACGGCCAAATACCTTGCTGTTTTGCACAGGTACTACAACAAGAACATTAAAGAGTGGTTCTTTATGGTTGGGGACCTGGTCCTAAAGTGGAAGACAAACCAGGCTGGTGTCCATAAACTCACAACCCCATGGGAGGGGCCCTTCATGATCAAGGAAGTCACACGACCAACGTCTTATAGGTTAGCTCACCTGGACGGTACAGACATACCAAACTCATGGCACATCAACAAGCTTAGATGTTTCTATGCTTAACTACTGAGATATGTACTCCTCTTGTACTTTCAATTTACTTCAATAAAGCTATTATGATTCATCCGACAACTCTAATGTGTCACTTTGAATTTTATGGTTATTCTAACTTAGCCAGTAAAAGCCGACCACCACTCCTTCTACGGTTTTCGGAGCAGGCCCTGTCTCTGGTTCCTCCCAACACGTGCATGGGATCCGCTCTCTACGTTATGGGTGATCGATAGGTCCCCCTTGGTTTGACTTGTCCACGTCTACGTGTGCACAGGTCACGCACCTCACACACCGACCACATGGCAAACTGGGGCCGCACAAACTTTTTTGGGATGATGTGTCGAGCAAAATGGTACAACTAAATAGAACATTAACATATTCTCACTTAGTTACACCAACATGAGTTTCAAGCTTAAATACGTTTTATACAAAGCAAACAAGCTTATGATGATATACAGTTACGTTATTACAAGCTTGTCTGAAGAGGTCCTAGTTTACAATAACACAACTATGTCCTCCTTCTACAGCTCTAAGCCTATTACATTGGCTGGTCAGGACGCACGGCACCTACTGCTCGCTGCTTCCAATATCCTACTTGAGTCTCGGGGACTCTTGTGCTGGTCGAGCTGAAGGGGATGGCCCCGCCGATGCCTGGCTGGTCGAGACCGTAGTCTTCGTCGGTTGGCTTGCAACTAATGGTGTTCCGAGCTGACTTGTCGATGGCGTACCCTGTACAGGTGCTGTCCCACCTCCGCATAGGTTAATGTCGCCAATTATCTTTGACGACGGGTCTAGCTAGGCCATCCGAAGTTCCTCAGCCTTGTCTAGGTCTACCTCCTTTGGGTATCCACCCTCTAGGCACTTGAGATCGATTAGGGGGTAGTGGGCACGCACCATGCTTAGCACATGTGCACCCGTGTACTCACCCGCCTCCTTCACGAACTCTTGGAACCATCCCCATGCTTTTCTACATCTCTCGACTAGCCCGAGCTAGGGCGTCCTTGGCTCTTCCTCTGTGAGCGCCGGGTCGATAAGGTCAAGGATGGGCAAAATGCTAGTTGCCACTTCCTGGCACCGGTTCTTCCATGTGTCCCGATCCTCGATGGTCTCTAGGCATCGCGCCTTCCAGCCGTCACGCTCTTTCATCACGGCTTCTAGATGTTTCTTGGCATTGACTTTTAAAACTACAAATCGTACAAGACATCAAAATGTAACGGCATGACAAGGTAAGGTGGGCAACAGAATGAGAAAGGTGGTCTAGAATACTCACTTTTCAGTTCCTCCTTCATCTTGGTTGTGCGGTCCTGAAGTTGAGACTGGTTGCGCGCCAGTTTTTCATTGTCCCCCTTCAGCCGACCACACTCGGCGGTCACACGACTATTCTCCTCTTGGAGGCGGGTTACTTCGGCTTCTAAACCTGCACTATAGCTGTCACTACCAACAATGCAACAACACGTGTCATGCAATTGCTATGATAAAATGAAAACTTACTTATTTTTTCCTGCTCTTTGTTACTGAGCTGGCTGACCAGGTTCTGATTCTCTGCCTCTTGCTCCATCCTCTCTTGGTCGGCGGCTTCAAGTTGGCGGCGCAAGCGTTCCACCTTGGCCGCCAGTTCTCTATTGTTGGCCATAATTCCCTCAATCTGGTCGAAGCACCTCTTTCGGTACTTTGCGGTCTTCATCACGTCTTGCATATAAACAAGCTAAGTCAGACAGTTCGACTACATAGTAGAGTCAAGTGGTCAAGCCAAACATACCTGGACTTCTATCACCAGACATTTTGCCGCTCATTCAACTTTTAGGGTCTCTTCGACCTCTAGGATTTCCTCATGCATGACCCACTCGCCGTTCCGCTAGCGCAACACATATACTTGTTGTCGCCTGTCTTGGGGATGGCCCAGGACCTCTTCTACTTCGTCCTCTTTAGCCTCTTGTCCAGGAGGTGGCGCTGGTCTGGAGTCTATAATCTCTGCGACTACTATGGCCTTCCCATGAGCCATAGCATCGACAAGCGTGCTCTGTGCCACCTCCAGCTGCTGTTCCTCGGCTTGGTCTGGTCCCCTTGTCGCCGAAGTGTCCCCCTCAATAGGGTTAGTGCTTGGAGCACTTGTACTTGGCTCAGCTCTCTTCTCGACCAGCTGCTCAGGGACTATCGTCTGGCCGCTCATCTGCTGAGGTGCCGATGGATTTTCTTCCACAGGTTCCTCCACGGCTGGCTGCTGGGTAGTTTTTTCTGCCATTGTTGGTGAAGTCGTGCCGCACCCGGCTAGTTGGTTAGGATTTTTGGTGGACGCCGACCTAATAATATATCAGAGAAAAGTTTAGAAGACAGTATTATTCAATACAAATTATAAGCTTACATCAAGGTTACAGATACTTATAGCTTGGAAGCACGGAATGATGTGGCAAAGGAGTGTCTCTTCGACCGTGCCTGCTCCATGTGCTCGGTGGGTTCAATCGGGTCTTTTTCCATGACTGGTACTGGCGTCGGGGTTTGCTCCTCGACACTTCCTCCACTTGTCCTCTGTGTTGCAGTGGTCGGTGATGCGATCACTGCTGGTACAGAGGAGCCACCCTGCTCTGTCGCCTCCATTTGTCTCCTCCTTTTTCGAGGAACGAGTTGGAAGATGTCCGCATCCTTTGTTTCATCGTTTGAAAGGGGGAAGAAGGCCTGACGACGTTTGTTGGCCGCCGGCCGCTTGCCAGCAGCCCTGGCCATTGCCTCCTCCCCAACCCCGAGTACCACCCAGTCGACATCTTCGGTCCTAGCACTGGTCTGGGCGGTTGGGCTAGCAACTTGTGGCCAATCCACACCAGGGGGTGGAGACTTGTACACTGCTGCCCGGTCACGACCATTGCTCTAGGAAACATAAAGGTGATAACATAGTTAAATTTTGGTTACAACATAACTCTGCAGGTACAAGGAAGTATCATTTACCTTTGGGGGAGGTCGGGCCAGCTTGAAGGCATGCTCGATGTCACTTAACCTGACATAATTGGGATTAGCTAAGTTGAATAGCTCCCCAATCCTGGCCTTGACTTCGATCTTGTCAAGCGCCTCTTTCCTGGTCCTCGTTGGATCTGCGCTCCCCTAGTATTCGTATCCAAGATGCACCCTCTTCTGGCAGGGCTGGATCCTTCGGCTGATGAAGTTCCCGACCACACTTGGACCGTCCAGCTTTCCCCACGGGATCATCCTGAGCAGTTCTGCGATCTGCTCCAAGTTCTCGGGCTTCTCCGACCAGCTGTTCTTCTTCTCCAGAATCAACCCCACATCGCACAGGGTGATCGTGTTCGGCTCTTCGCAGATGTAGAACCACTTCTTGTACCATTCATCTAGTGAGGTGTTCCAAGGGCAGTGCAAGTACTAGGCCTTCATACCGTCATGTAGATTGAGGTATACGTCTCTGGCTATCTTCGAGCCGCCGCTCCCTTTCTTCCGCAGATAGAACAAATGGCGAAAGAGATTGAAATGGGGCTGGAAGCCACCATAGGCTTCGCAAAGATGGATGAAGGTGGAGACAAGAAGAATCGAGTTGGGATGCAGATTACAAATCCCAATCTCGTAATACAAGCAGAGCCCCTGAAGGAAAGGGTGCACTGGAACCCCAAAACCCCGCTTGAAGAAATTCTCGAAAACCACAATCTCACCTGGTTGTGGATCGGGGAAGCTTTCTCCTTCCAGCGCACGCCATCCCACGAGTGCCTTGTTGTGCAGCACTCCCATGGTGACGAGGTCTTCGATGGTCTGCTCATTGCTCCTTGACTTCCACCACTCCTTCGCCATGACTCTGCCTTTCTTCTGGGCGTCTCTCTTCACCATTAATCTGCCCTTGCTAAAGGGGTGGATGCGGTGGAGGGGGGATTGGTGATGATTTTCGGAGGTATAGGGTTCGGCAAGAGGAAGAAGAAGGTTGCGGCGGCGAATGACAATGGGGATCGGTAAAAAGTAACTTACCAGTTCTATATTATAAATAACCAAGAGTTCCATCATTTCATCCGCCTGAGATTCTTGGGAGACGTGTGCATGCGCCGCAGACGATTGTTTTCACAACCTCGAGATCTACACCAATAAACGTGCCCCTTCGTTACCAGTGTACGCGCCTCTTCGTTGATAATGTGAGAGGGCCCACACTAACGCACCTCCATATAGGTGCCAAGCGACTGTTTGCCAGAAAGAGCAAGATGATAGTGTGACGTGTTATATCCGTCTGCTTTTTTGACCAGACATGTTAGATTGGACTTGACAGAGTAAGGAGATAAAATAAATAAACCAAATAATAATACAAGCGGTGTTCGTTTTTTCGCTGCATGTTTTGTTCTCAAGGATGGACCAGACCACTGCCATGCTCGGGGACTACCCAGACCACTGTCGTGCTCGGGGACTGCCCAGACCACTATCATGCTCGAGGACTGCTCCGACCACTGTCGTGTTCGGGAACTACTCCGACTACTATCATGGTTGGGAACTGTCCCGACCACTTCTCTGAGATCGTTCTCCTCGGCTACATGTGATTTGTACTCACATACAGTTGAGAAACTTTTATTTAGACCTTGCTACAAGGCTTATATTTTGCCTTCCAGCAAGCTCAGGGACTACATCGGTACGATGCACCTACCGGTGCATCTTGTATCGCCTGCACGACGATTGGATTCTTAACTTCAGTAGAAATTCTTTTTTAGACCCTGGCACCACGTGCCTACGTCACCTACTACCAGGCTCGGGGACTAAGTGGGCACACTTCACCATGTGGTGAATGTGTTTATTTAATCGACCCCTATGCTTTGACTGAATGTAAGGATTACTATCATGCTCGGGGACTGTCCTGACCACTGCTCAGAGATTGTTTTCCTCAGCTACATGTGATTTGTACTCACATATAGTTGAGAGACTTTTATTTAGACCTTACTACAAGGCTCATACTTCGCCTTTCAGCAAGCTCGGGGACTACATCGGTACGATGCACCTGCCGATGCATCTCGTATTGCTTGAACGACAATTGGGTTCTCAACTTAACTGGGAATTCTTTTTAGACCCTGGCACCACGTGCCTACGTCATCTACTACCAGGCTCAGGGACTAAGTGGGCACACTTCACCTTGCGATGAATGTGTTTATTTTTCGACCCCTACGCCTCTTCTGATCAAGGATGCTATGTTTCAAGATTCACTTACATTTCTTTTTAGAAATACAAGTGGGCACACTTCACAGGACGGAAATCTTTTTCTTTTTTCTTAAGAGCACCATACATTATTCGAACAACCTACTTCTCCAGCGACAACAGTGGTCAGGGATGTCAAGACTCAAGCCTCACTATTCGGAAAAGGTTAAAGTGGTGTATTACAGCATAATACATAGTGCTCAGGGACTAGCTGTGGGGGTATTAACCCCTATACCCTTATGGCTAGGCTTGGGCCGGCCTGGATCAGTGGGTCCGGTCCACCAAAAGACGACGCGTGGCCCAGCCAACCTGATCGGAGTCCCGTGCAAGGAGTCAAGGCAGATTTGGCGATCAAGCAAGATCCTGGTCGGTTAGAATAGGAATCCTTATCCGGCCACATATGGCAATTGTAACTGGCTAGGATTAGTTTCCAGATCTGTAACCTTGCCCCCCGGAGTATATAAGGCAAGCAGGGGACCCCTCTAAAAAACACCTCTCATTGACATACAGCAATACAAATCAGACGTAGGATGTAGGTATTACGCCTTCTTGGCGGCTGAACCTGGATAAAACCTCATGTCTGTCTTGCGTCACCGTCTTGTTTGTGGCTTGCGCATCTGTCTGTCGACAATTTACTACCTTGGGCATACCCCTAGGTAGACTGCCAACCATATTTCGTCGACACTCTATTTGTGTGCTTCTCTTGTCCAAGAATTTTGCTCCATCTCTTTTCTTCAATGTTGCTCCCTCTTTGTCCATGTCCATGTCCAACCTCTACTTCTTTGTTTCAATTTCTCCCAAAGCTTTTATATCTACAATCTCAATCTTAAAGCTTTCATATCTTTGTACAATCTCTCCCCCTTTGTCATTAATTTCCATAAAAGGTGTGCTTCTCATTGATGCAAAGGTATGCATTTGGGGTAGATGGTTCAGGCTTGAATCTTGTATTTTTATGGACATCACTTGATTGTTGGAATGACACCACTTGAAGATACCACTTTTAACTTGTACTACTTATATCTTGTGTAGGGCTTCTTGAGATACCACACATAGGATCTTTGATCTTGATATCAATTTGTGTGACACCTCCCCCTATGTGATAGCATGGGTCATCCATTTGATACACTTGAACTCTTGTGGGTGAGGGATGCATTCTTTATTTGATGATCACTTAAAGTTGAGGATCACTTGTGGAACCATCGTCTTGCATGATTAATGCCATGTGTAGATGTGATACCACTTGAAAGAATCTTCTAGTATGGAACCACTTGTTGTATTTATCAATAAAAACCATTTCTTGAACATTTGCTATCTTCATGAGTACCACTTATAGGATATCACTTGTAAGTTGATCTAGACATCACTTGTAGATTCTTGATGAAATACTTGAGTCTAGATACCACTTGTAACAAACAAACTAGATATCCATTTGCGTTGTTGTCTTGTGCTTGTGCTCTTATCACTATCATGAGCTTATATGGTTGACTTGAACTAAATTGATTTGCTTAAGCTTCCAAGTCCAGTTTGAACCAATGACAAGCTTCTTCACACCTCTTGCAAGGGTTATCTTTCTAATGTTGTACTTGTCACTAGTTAGCAATCCAAATTAAGTCAAGTAATTGGTTTTACTAGCTCATGAACAAATTCATATACTAACCACTAGATCAATTTATCATTCAAGCAATAGTGGTAGGCTATGAATTTAAACATTTCATTTGTTATGCATGATCCTATGAAGCATGTACTATATGCACTAACCGCATACTAGTAAGGGATGAAATGATCATGCATATTACAATGATACCTTTGCTATGTTGGAGTAGAGGATAGTCACATAGATTCCAATTCATTACTCCAATAGCAATGTAAAGTCCAATTATAAGCTTGGTGAAGACCAATAGACACCATTTTGAGTTTTACTCTTCACCCATATAAAATGAATACCACTTATGATCAAGTGCACTTTCTTATTGTGGTTGGCTTGCTTCTTTTTTTCATCTTTACTTACGTGAGAGCATCAATTTGAGAATATTACTTGAAATATCATGACTAGCTCTCTTTTGGGTGTTGCTTGCTTTTCTTGATCAACCCTTTTGATTGCTTCAACTAAGCATCTCAAATGTTCCTCGGATCACCACTTCCATGTTAGCCTTCCAAGTACCACACTTGGTTCACCTACACATAGGCGACAAGCCCCTACACTAGGGAGAAGTGACCTCTCTCCAAGAACCATTCTTGACACTCACTTGAAATAACTTGATTGATTGATCCAAGTGATGGACTTAACTTGATGAGTAACCTTGATTCCTTCTTCAAGTCCTTTTCTTTCTACTTGTTTAAGTTCTTTTCTTTCTACCAAATGATCTCCAATCATCACTTAAACTTAAACTTCATCTTCAACTCGAGTTTGATCTTGATTTTCATCTTGAGTGTCAAAAGTGTGTAAAGTACACTCCACAATCAAATAGCCTTGTACTCATATTTTGTCATGCTTTTAGATCATCTCAAAACCAACTTAGGTACCTTAATTACTCTTAAACATGTTTTCAATTTGAGGACCTTTCAATTAAAGTGACTCTAGATCAATCCAACATTTGTTACTTTTTTGGCAGATTCTGTACCCTTCAAAGAAATAAGCATATCTCCCAAAGTACAAATCTAAATACCACGAAATTTGGTGGAGATGTGCTTCACTGAGTTATCTAACAGCTGTAAAAATTTGAGCTTCATTTGACTTCTAGATTACTACCAGATTTCAATTATTCCATCACTGATATATGCTGAAAACTGCTGCACTATAGCTGACAAGTTTCACTCCAAAACTGAGGCATCTCTTATCCAATTCTCATAAAATTTCTACAACATCTCATAACATAAGTCTAGAGCATGTACACCAATTTTCATGCCAATCCAATAAGTTTTGATCACTCAAACATGGCTAAGATCACAGCTAGCTCAGATTTTCAATATAGGACAGATTTTAATAACTTGAGCTATACTTCATCAAGTATGAATCAAACTTGAAACCAACTTGTTTGAATACTTTCACAAGACATAAATCCATTCAATCCACTTACTAAATGTCATCTCATGAATTTATCCAACACAAATCAATCCAAACTTGATTACTAAGCAATTATCCATTCAATCAACTTATAGCAAGCAACATTGCATATTTATTCAATTCAATCAACTCATATGCACCCAAATGAAATGATCAACAAGAGATATACCTTGGTTAGCTCATGATAATCTAATTAGCAAGTTTCAACTCAAATATTTTTGCAAGCCATCAAATATTCCAATAAATCACTCCAACTTGAATATGACACTTGTATGTTGATAGCACTTGTACTTCACCCAATGGTACCTATAATCAATCATCCACTTTTTGATGGTACCCAAATAATTTTGGGTCTTCTCAAGTTAGGAGCAACATACTTAGGCATAGCCTTAGTATGAGTAGCGGAATGTTTTGCAATAGCAACCATAGAGACACCATTACCATTCTTTCTAAGCATAGAATTATCACCAATTGAAATAATCTTAGGAGTGTTACCTAGGGGACATGAATGTTCCATGTGTCCCCTTTTCCGGCATGAGTAGCACTTTCTCTTTGCTTGAGCCTTTTCTTCTTTGCTCATGTTGTGCTTCTCATTGTCTTGCTTGTCCTTATTTGTTTGAGCCTTCTTCTCAAGCTTGTTTGGACAACCCGAAGCTAGGTGGCCCAATATGTCACAACTATAGCATATCATGTGAGCAATCTTCTCCATTTTCCCTTCTTTGTTCTTGCTCATTTGCTTTGCATCTTGATTCATCCTTGGACGCATTGCTCTTTCTCTTGCTTTTCCACCTCTTCTAGTTTTCTTCTTCTTTATCATCAAATCACCACCATTTTCATGGTTTATCTTGATTTGCTCTTGAGTTGTCTTCTCTTGCTCAACTTGTGGCTTTGGTTGAGGCTCTTCTAGTTGCTTCACCAATTGCTTGGTTGGGCACATTGAGGTAAGATGACTCCAAGTGCAGCACTTGAAGCACTTCACATGTTTGAGCCTCTCTTCTTCTTTTATCTTCTTGAACTTCTCAATGTTAGGGCAACCATTTGCAAGGTGTCCCACTTCATTGTAGCTTCTTCATCTTTCTTTCTCTCTTTCTTTCGCCCTTTGTCATCTTCTTCTTGAAGCCAAGGACACACTTGTCACCATAGTTTCTTTGAGTCTTCAACATGTGCTCAAAGATGACTTTTGAGTTGTAGCACCTCTCTAACTTGTTGCTCAATTTCTTCACTTCACTTTTGAGCTCAATGTTCTCCTTCAAAATGTTAGTCTCACAAGACATAGAAGTAGAACAAGCATCTATATGTGAAGAGCATGCCATATCTAATAAATCATCACAAGAGGTGGATACATGCTTCTTGCCTACATCACAAGGGTTAGCAACATTTTGTAATTTATCATTTGATCCATGTGATGAGCTCTCATTATTTTTAAGTTTCTTTGTAAACACTTTAATGAGAGAAGCATATTGTTCTAATAATTCATCATGAGATGCAAGTAGTGTCTCATGATTCAATTTTAGCTCATCATTTGAAGATTTAAAAGCATCAAGTAATTTCTTATGTTCTTCACAAGAGTTCTTTAGAAATGAGTTTTCATTTTCCAATTTTATTGTTTTAGCTTTCTCATTTTCTAAAGACATGGTTATGCTAGCAAGTCTACTCACAAGCTCATTATATGAATCAACATGATCAACCATATTATCATTTGATACCTTGGTGTCACCTTGTGACATGAAACAATGTGGTGATGTAGAAGAGCTTGTAGTAGCATCACAATCATGGCCCGAGCATGAACCATCATCATCAAGATCACCACCAAGTGTGCTTGAGGTAGAATCTTTATGTGCAACACTTGTGGCATCATCATCAATCTTGTCAAGTGAACTTGTAGTGGATCGATCATCATCATCATCACTTGACCATGAGGTGGAGCAATCTTCCACAATCACCAAATTGTGATTATGCTCAACACACTCATGTGCCTCCACCTTGTGATCATCCTTCTTCTTGAATTTCCCATCATCACTTGTGGAGGAGTCACCGTAGAAGGCTTGGAGTGACATCCACATATCATAAGCACTTTCCAAGTCCCACACACGTCTAAAAACATCATCATGTAAAGCACACATTAGATAATAAAGAGCACGATGATCAAGTTGTAAGCAATCCTCTTGCACTTGGGTTAGGTTGTCCTTATCCAAAGCATCATGAGAAAAACCAACAACAATGATCCACCATGCCTTGGGACCCAATTCACGGAAATGATCAAGCATATGATGTTTTCACCGTGCATAGTGTGTGCCATCAAAAATACGTGAGTCACAAAAAACTTCTAGCCCAAAGTTTGCCATCCTCTCGGGTCGGTGAAGACTACAAATAAGAGACCTCGCTCCAATACCACTTGAAGGGTCGAGATGGTGACTAGAGGGGGTAAATAGTCGTTTCTAAAACTTAATCGCGTCAGCTAACCAAAACAAGTGCGAAATTAAAACTATCGGTCTAACCAAGACTACACCCCTCTATCTATGTTCTCTAGCACCTTGCAAAGATCCTAATTAAGCAACAAAGGTGTCGGGCTAACTAGAGCTCACCTAACCAATTCTAAAAGCAAGGTCACACAAACCTATGCCACTAGTATTTCAAGTAATGAGGGAGCACCTACACATGCTAGTAAGCAAAAGCACAAATCCAACTAAGCTCACTAGCAATGCTCAATAACAAGGCAACCAATGCCAAATTAGAGAGCACAAATACTTAGCTACACAAACTAAGCAAAGTGACTAACAAGGTTACACAAACCAAATTAGCCATGCAAGGGAGCTACTTCTATGCTACACAAGCAAGAAGGTAACTAGTGAGCTACACAAGCTAACTAATTACAAGAGCAACTACACAAGCACAATGTATATAAAAGTAATCACAAGTCTTGCTCAAGCTTCACCGCCACGCGGTCCATCGCTCTGAAGCCTCCAACTTGCCCTTCACGCTTGCAACCGGTCCATCAAGCCAAGTCTTATCTTGATCTTCTCCACCTTGATCACATGACTCAATGTCATGTCTCATGTGCAATAAGCTCCTTCATCATCACATGTGTGAGCTTTGCAACATCTCCAAACCATTTTTACCTTCACGACATATGTTGCTCACACAAATGTACTTGTGGACTAATCACCCATGTATCTCACATAAATACAATTAGTCCACCTAGGGTTGTCACTCCATTACCAAAACTACACAATGACCTTTCAATGGTTCACCTCCTGTGAACTGACCGGACGCTGGACATCAGAGTCCGGTGCAGCGTCCGGTCACTCTTTTTTAGCAAATCTTCAAAGTCCTTCGCGCTGCCTGTTCCCAATCGAGTCCCAACTTCAATAAGATCCAAATAAACACCAATTGGGACTGATGTGAGTGACCTCCCTCAAACCCTCATTTTTTTCAAAGTATTTTGCCTTAGGCTATAATTCTTTTTAAGAAAATAGGTAATAAAAGGGCAATTGAAGAGAAACGACAAAACAACATTCATGCATATGCAATGCAATACTTGAAAGTAATTCTAGTTGCTTGTCAAGTTTGATCCAAGGTTAAGCTTCTTCACTCACTTTTTGGCGGTTATCTTAACCATGTTAGACAAGCCCTAAGTGCATTACCACAAAGTAAACATGTTGTATGTTACAATGCAATGCAAGGGACAACACAAGCTCATTTTCTAGTGAAGTTGCTAAAATCAAGCACATTGAGCTCATTCCTCAACTGACAAAATGTTGCCTCATCTAGCGGTTTAGTGAAGATATCTACCAATTGATCCTTGGTCCTTACACCTTCTAGTGAAATATCATTCTTAGCAACATGATTTCTAAGAAAATGATGGCGGATATCTATGTGCTTGGTACGAGAGTGTTGAACCGGATTATTAGCAAGTTTTACCGCACTTTCATTGTCACACAAAAGAGGTACCTTTTCTAGAACTATACCATAGTCTAGCAAAGTTTGTTTCATGTAAAGTATTTGTGCACAATAAGCACCCACAGCAATGTATTCCGCTTCGGCGGCGGACAAAGCCACACTATTTTGCTTCTTGGAGGACCAAGACACAAGTGATCTACCAATCAAATGGCACCCTCCAGATGTGCTTTTTCTATCAACTTTGTAACCGGCATAATCTGAATCAGAATAGCCAACTAATTCAAATATAGCTCCTTTGGGATATCAAAGGTCAATGCTTGGTGTGTGCTTAAGAAACCTAAGGATTCTTTTAATGGTAATTAAATGAGCTTCCTTAGGATTAGCTTGAAATCTTGCACATATACACACACTAAACATGATGTCGGGCCTAGATGCGGTTAAATATAACAAGCTACCGATCATAGAGTGGTAGAGAGTTTGATCAACTATTTTATCTCCCTCATCTAGGTCGAGATGTCCATTAGATGGCATTGGTGTCTTGATTGGCTTATATTCATCCATATTGAACCTTTTAAGAAGATCCTTGGTATACTTTTCTTGAGAGATGAAAATCCCTTCTCTCATTTGCTTGACTTGAAAACCAAGAAAGAATGTAAGCTCTCCAATCATTGACATCTCAAACTCCTTCGACATCAATTCACCAAACTCTTTGCAAGAATCTTCATTTGATGATCCAAATATGATATCATCAACATACACTTGACAAATGAAGATATATCCATCAAGCTTCTTGGTGGATAGTGTGGTGTCGACCTTCCTAATGGTGAAGCCCTTCTCAATGAGGAAACCCCGAAGACGCTCGTACCAAGCTCTTGGGGCTTGCTTAAGCCCATATAGCACCTTGGACAACCTATAAACATGATTAGGATATCTAGGGTGTTCAAACCCGAGAGGTTGATCAACATAGACTAGTTCATTTATAAAGTCATTTAAAAATGCACTTTTCACATCTATTTGATATAGTTTCATTTCATGATGTGATGCATATGCAAGGAGGATACGAATGACTTCTAGTCTTGCAACCAGTGCAAAGGTCTCTCCAAAATCCAACCCTTCAACTTGAGAGAACCCCTTTGCAACTAGTCTTGCCTTGTTCCTCACAAAAATGCCTTGATCATCTTGCTTGTTGTGGAACACCTACTTTGTTCCAATGACTCTTGCACCTTGTGGTCGCTCTTTAAAAGTCCAAACTTCATTGCGGGTGAAGTTGTTCAACTCTTCATGCATGGCATTTATTCAATCCGGATCTTGAAGAGCTTCTTCTACCTTGGTAGGCTCAAAACAAGAGACAAAAGAGTGATGTTCAATAAACAAAGTAAGTTTTTGAGATTGAGTCATTACATCCTTTGATGAACTCCCTATGATAAGATCTTGTGGATGAGCTTGTAGTAGAGGTGAATTTCTTCTATCAACCACTTGAGGGGGAGGTTGTGGAGCATCAACATTTTGTGCTTGTGTCACCATTTGCTCATGGAAGACATGAGTATCTTCATTTTCTACTCTCTCATCTTTATCACCATCTTGTGGCACATTCGATGAAGAAGATGGATTAATCACTTGTACATCATCTTCATCATCTTGTGGCTTGATGTCTCCAACCAAAATATTCTTCATGGCCTCCCTCAATGGTTCATCACCTACATCATCAATATTCTCATGTGCTTCTTGGGAGCCGTTAGATTCATCAAATTCCATATCATATGTTTCTTCAACCAAGCCGGTGGCATGATTAAATACTAGATATGCTTTGGACTTTGATGAGTAACCAACAAGAAAACCAATATCACAATGTCTTTGAAACTTCCCTAGATGTTGCCGCTTCTTGTAGATGTAGCATTTGCAACCAAACACCCTAAAGAAGGAGACGTCCGGCTTCTTCCTATTGAGCAACTCATAAGGTGTCTTGCCAACAAACTTTTAAAGGAATAGGCGGTTGGATGTATAGCATGCGGTGTTGATAGCTTCCGCCCATAGAGCTTCGGGTGTGTTGTACTCATCAAGCATTGTTCTTGCTAGTGTGATTAATGTCCGGTTCTTTCTCTCAACTACACCATTTTGTTGAGGAGTATATGTTGCAAAGACCTCATGCTTGATCCCAACTTCATCACAATAGGCTTCAATGTTTGTGTTGTCAAATTCTTTCCCATTATCACTTCTAATCTTCTTGAGCTTCACTTCAAACTCATTTTGTGCTCTCTTAGCAAACTTCTTGAAGCATGATGCAACTTTGGATTTGTCATGAAGGAAGAACACCCATGTGTATCTTGAGTAGTCATCAACAATCACAAGACAATAAAGATTTCCTCCCAAACTCTTGTATGTTGTTGGTTCAAATAAGTCTATGTGAAGGAGCTCTAGCACTCTTGTTGTTAACATGAAAGCTTTTGTAGGATGAGTGTTTGCAACTTGTTTTCCAGCTTAACATGCACTACAAAGCTTGTCCTTCTCAAACTTCACATCCTTCAACCCTCTCACCAAATCATTCTTCATTAGCTTCTTGAGTGAGCTCATCCCAACATGAGCAAGTCTTCTATGCCATAGCCACCCAAGTGTTGTTTTGGTGAATAGACATGTCTTCAAATTAGCATCTTCGGAGGTGAAGTTCACTAAATATAGGTTGTTGTATCTAAATCCCTTGAATATCACTTGATCATCATCTTTCTTAGATACAACCACTTCCTTCTCGGTAAATAGGCATTGAAAGCCAAGATCACACAATTGTCCAACGGATAGTAAGTTGAAACTCAATGACGCAACATATAGCACATTTGAGATTGAATGATCATTTGATATTGCCAGTTTGCCCAATCCTTTAACTTTGCCCTTTGAATTATCTCCAAATGTGATTCTTTCTTGTCCATCTACTTCTTCATCTAGTGAGGTGAACATACGAGGATCACCGGTCATATGTTGTGTGCAACCACTATCAATTACCCAATGACTTCCACCGGTCTTGTAGTTCACCTACACACAAGAGATCAAGCTTTAGGAATCCAAACTTGTTGAGGGCCCTTGACTTTCTCAACAAGTGACTTTGCAACCCAAATTTTCTTAGGCCTATTGTGGTAGAACCTCCTAAATTATAGGACCCACATGCACCTGTCACTGTCCAATGACCTCTGATGACTATGCATATGTTCCTAGTAACTTCAGAAGACTGTCAGGTGTCCTCAAGGAACCCCAAATCATCCACGATTTCTGAGCAGGATCCCATTACAGAGTTATTGCAGTATTACAATATTTATTCAAATATCTACATCAGAGTAAAATAGCGGAAGTCTTACGATAACTTAGTTTACAAACCAGTTGTTTCAAACCTTACAAACTAAGTTTGATAATTATTATAAAATGTAGTAGTAGTGGAGTGGTATTATAACATAATACAAACACACAATATAAGTATCCTGCCCAAGGATCACACATTTACTTATCACCATCGCATTGAACAACAGTCATGCAGCACGGTCCAAAGCAGACCTGCTCATGAGCCTCACCTGCAACAAGGGTCAACGAACCCTGAGTACAAAAGTACTCAACAAGACTTAACCAAAAATAAAAACTAATAGAACATAGGAATGTAGGCTCAGAGATTCAAGGTATGGCTTTAGCAATAATCAAAGTTCTTTTGCGTAAAAACTCTTTAGCAAAATTCTGTATAACAACATGTTTATCTTCACAAAGATCACATACATCATGACACTTCATATCCCACACCTTCTCAAACCTTATTCAACTTCCAGTTATTAAACTATGATGATGAACAGAGAGTTGAGTCTCCATAACCGAGGAGCAACGACGATTCGAACCGATTATAATCTAGCTGGGAATTCCAGACCACATGACATATGTAGGTCCCTGACCTACATATACCAACCTTTCCTCAGATTCTCTAAAACAATAACGGGTCCACGCCACCCGAGAATACAGTACTCCACCAATCCAGCCCATTGCCACGTGGGTACACGCTATTCCCACCATCTCTCCACTCCCAGTGCACGAGTAGCCATTCTCGTAATAGAATTGCCAAGTTAAGGCTTATCGGAGTATGTGGTTAGTACTACAAAGTCTTACCTCACATAGTTCAACAACAGACGGTTTCTTAATCGACACAGGCGGAAAGAACCCGCTCACAAGACCTCCATGTCTTGTGGCTCCCCTACACTGAGTTTGCCCGATCTAGATTTATTACTCCACATGCTCATATTTCATGATCACATAAGTAACCAGGCGTAACCAAAGATCCATTTAAAATTCATAGGTGATAGGTAATCACCTGACTTTTAGCGGTCTAAGCATAGCTAAGCATAACTAGGCAATTACGAATTAAAACTAGTAACAAGGTAGATATGGAAAACAAGGTTGGTAATGCACCAATTAGGTTTTCACTTAACTCCTAATCACTTAATGCAGTAAAGAAAAGCAAAAGCGAAATCCATTTGTAAATCACAAGGTAGGTTTAAATGCATCCGGGGCTTGCCTTCGTTGACGGAAACGTTAGGTTCCGGAGTCGTTCCATAATTATCAAATCCGACCTCCACAGACGGATTAACTTCTTCCACAACTTGATTAACTACTACGTGCTCACCTTCGTTCACTACATGTAGTAACAATGCCATGTTTAACATGATGCGAGATATAAAACATGATGCTCGATGATGGATGCAAAATTAACAACTTGAATATAACTTTCCTTCGCGGTACAGTTACAAGTTAACTAACTAAACCTTTTTCGTAACACTTAATTCCATTGCCAAGGATCATTATCAACTAATGACCCAAGGTCATCACTCAATCCAAAATTCAATCAAAACCTAAATCATTAAAGGTTACTATTTGCTTTTATGAATTAATTATTTAATTCAAAATTATGAAATAAATCAACTTGTTCCAATTGAGCTCAAAATTTTTGTAAAGGTTCATCACATGATAACTAAGTGGCAAAAAAATTTCATAATTTTTGGATAATTAATTGAGCCTAGAAAAATTATGGAAACTCATTTATTAATTAATTGAGCAATTTTTATCACATCCAAAAAGTACTAAAAATAGCATTTCATATTTTTCCTAAATAATACACATCACAGAGAGGTCACACCAAAAATTTTCATAATTTTTGGAGCTCTAAATAAATCTACACAAAAATAACAAATCACATCACTATTCATTCAAATCTAAACAAGGAAAAATTCCATTTTGAAACACTGAGTCACTGACAACCCGACCCCACATGTCATCCCCTACCTCCCGCGCTGACCACAGCGACAGCGGCTTTGACCGTTATTGCACCAGTGCCCAGCTTGTTCACATTTAAAATCGCAGACAAACGGCTGGCTGATCTCGCTGGGGTATGCATCCACAGAAGCTGTTTCAATTCCCATGCTAAGAATTACTCTATCCAGTAATAAAATAGTGATAATTTGTAAGTCATGCAGCCAAATTACATGAGTTTCCTCCGTTTACCTGCCTACTAGTGTCCATAATTTATTTGCTACTGAGGAGGAACATGATTGACATCAAGACTTGTGTCCTATAGAAGAAAGCCTCATCGTGCAGTTGGTTTTTGTTTCTAACAGGAGTACTGAGTGGCAATGACTTTTACCCCTTTTTCTTTCTGCTATGTAGGTTACATTTCCAATAATCAAAGCAAAACTGAAGCTGGATGGTGTTCAAAAAAGTGTTCCCGAATTAACTCAGATGAACATGCCATTTCTTTTCAGCATTTGGCTGGTTCTTAGAGAGGTAGCCAACTAGTTATACACATCGCTTACACCAAGTGTAACTTGTCTTTACAGACTGGGCCTATGTTAGTTACACACTGGGGGCTTAGTGGGCCTGTTGTGCTGCGGTTGTCGGCATGGGGAGCACGTGAACTACATCAGTGCAACTACCAAGGTATGATGCAATTAAAGTATACAGGACTTTCACTAGATTGACAATTGGGGGCAATGGCATCATTGTTATATTTGTCTAGTTTTGTAGTCTGTGATCATCATTGTATAGATCCAGAACACTCCCTTGCATTCTTCTTTTCGTTAGAGTTCCAGGGAGTCCCTTGCACTTACTGTTATTATTTTTGTTACTTTCTAGCAATGGTTTACTTTCCTGAGTTATCATTAGGGAATTATGCATGTTAGCAAAATTCTATGATCTGACTCTTTGTGTTAGAAATTTTTACAGTCTTAAGAGCTTTTGGGCACCTATGGACCAGTACTTTGTCATACTAAAGTTATTATATCATTTAGAATGTTTCTTGTTTGTCCTCATAAATTCAAATGTTTGGTACTTTCTGCTAACCTTTTATGGCACCTGCTGAGTACAAACATGTTGCATATCCTGTTTTCTTGTTTCTCTAGTGATACAAGCATTGCTGTTTTACCTCTTCATCTGATATGTTCCTTTTCAGTTTCTTTCTATGTCTATCACCAAATACATTAAATTGAGAACAAGAAATCTGATGGTTGACTTTCTGTACACTCGATAGTATCCACTTTCCTCATACATTTCTCTCAACACAGGAAAGCTTATGGTTGACTTTGTACCTGATATTCATATCGAGGACGTGAAGCGAATCCTATTCCAGTACAAAGATCAGCATGCGGTCCATTTCTTTCTTTGTAGTGTTTCCTTTACCCACTGAAGTTAGTGCCATAAATCTTCAAAAGAATCTGAATCTGTTGCTGGTTTAGCTACTCTTGAGTTGCCTTTACTTTGATGAGCTAAAAAAAAGTGTCCTGGAGTAAAGTGCTGCAATAGTTCTGAGTCTTACTACTAATTATTTGGCTTGCTGAGATGATCTTTGACTTTGCCAGCACAAATAATAACTGCAGCTTCCTGGTCTGTCACATCGGAATACTTTTACCAAAGTTTTAATTGACCTTCAAAATCATGAGAGTGAAGGGCCGGCTTGGTGCAAGCGGTAGAGTCTTACCGCCTATGACCGGAAGGTCCCGGGTTCGAGTCGCAGTCTCCTCGCATTGTACAGATGAGGGTAAGGCTTGCCACTGACACCCTTCCCCAGACCCCGCACAAAGCGGGAGCTCTCTGCACTGGGTACGCCCTTTTTCAAAATCATGAGAGAAATATTCTAACAGTTCCATAAATAAAGATGAATTTGAACTGCAGAAGCGCAAAGTGAATATCACGTTCCCCACGGAGTTTGGCCTGGTGAAGAGATTTTGGAGATTCCTACTAGAACAGGAGGTGATACTATTACTGAATAGTGCTTTGCTTATCCATTTAGTTCGATGATTTCATCAGGAAAGTCTAACCTTTGCAGAGTTTAAATGATGATACACACTGGGCCTCCATGCCAAATAATCATCTAAACGCAATAGCCCTTCGGTTGAAACAATGGATGTTTGAAGTGGTCGGAAAGGTGTGTGATATCATAATATGCTAACTGAAATTTGTCAGCCATTTAGTATAGGATATCAACAGTAACTCACTGTGAGTTATATCATATGTAGGGCCAATTTAAAGATGAATTTGTGACTGCAGGAGGTGTTCCAATTTCAGAGGTTCCTAATCTTTAACTGCAAATTTCTTGAACATGAAATCAACTTGCATATAGACCTAACTTGCCTCCCTATTGTTAAAGATATCACTTGGCACTATGGAAAGCAAGAAACAGCCAAATCTGTTCTTTGCAGGAGAGGTAATATATCGTTCTTGAAGTCAAAACATTCTGGAGCAGCGAACTTAAAAGTTTATTTAACTTTTTGCGGATGGCCTTGCTCTAGGTTCTTAATGTTGATGGGGTCACAGGCGGATTCAATTTTCAGGTAAGCTGTACAAATTCCTTTAGAATATTGTTTTTGTTAAAAGATCAATAGGTTCACCACAAACTTTGGCAATGAAAACTTGATTGAGTATTTCAGATTTAATGTGAGAAGAAAAAAGTTTGTAACCAGCATTAGTTGTTTGTTTTTCCACAGAATGCATGGACCGGTGGGTATATAGCTGGGACAAGCATAGGCACACTAGCATCGACTAGCAATCTCTCAGAGCAGCAGTCATGTTTGCAATTGTAACTGGTTGTATATCAGAGAAGGAAATGGATTGAGTGATGAAAGAGACTCCTTACATTATCTGGGAATGATTCAGGGATACCAACAAATATGCAATCAAGATAAGGATATTCCAAGATGACTAGGATCAGGGAGCTACATTTGCTACTGAATTGTAACACTAACCTAAGATGGGGTACATATAGCATGACTGCTTGATAGTAGTTACAATCTAGGTGTACAAAGTGCAATCTGGATTCTGGAAAAATAATAGTTACGATCTAGTTGGTCAAGTTGTGAATTGTACTTGACCGATCAGAATGTGCATCCAGCTATGATTCTTCTGTCTCAACTCTCAATAACCAATACTTGTTCATCAACAACATTACCTGTCAGAAGCAGCTGTCAACCTGTCACTCAAGTTAAAATGAAGAATTGGAACATGGAACCCCTGATGCAGTAATCGCTCAAGTTAAAATGAAGAATTGGAACATGGAACACCTGATGCAGTAATCCTCACTGGCTAATTGTGAGAAATTTATGCTAAACGAACAATGCCATCTCTAAATGTTACCACAATCACACTAAATAGTTTCCAAGCGTAGACTATTCCGCTACCAAACTACACCTGACCTGACTAAATCACCCTAAGGAGCGAACTATATATGGTGCACATCTTTATTCATCCCAAGCTGATCCTTCCACAAAACTGTGCCTGCTTAAATAGGTCCCTTATTTCTGGCCTGGCCAATGACCTCACTGCAAGCTTACAATAAATGCATGCGCTCAACATAAGGATTGTGCAACCATTTGTTGAGTGGCTCCCCACAGCCGACAAAGCAGCCAGTATTTCCACGGGTGGTGAAGAATGGGAATTCAAAGAGGTTTAGAAGCTTTTGAACCGATTGTCTAACCAGCGAAGATCCAGTTACCCTGCTCCTCCTGCCCCAGCCAGTGACAATGTCAATTCTTTCAGGGCCAGTGCCCAATGTCAGAATCTGCCTATGGAACCAGGCAAGTGTCCTGGACAGAGCAGTCACTGCTGTGCCCTCAGACATCAAGTGAAGGTTGATGAGCCAATACGACGAGCTCTTCTCCCTCACAGAATCTGGGTACACATTCTTCTGTGCAGCAACCTCCCATATAAGGCCCGCTTCCTCCTTGAGACCAGACTTGTGCAAGAAGTCTATGACAGCATCCATTAGACCCCTTTTACTCTCTCTGTCCTCACTGTGCATCATGTCCAAGAAATACCCGGTGTGATCCCTGACGTTCTGGCCACCAGGTTCTGCATCAGGCAAGTACAGCAGGAACATGTGAGCTGGATGTCCAGTGATGGCCATGAGCTGGCCGCACAAACCCATCTGTGCCTGAGCCTCGGTGCAGCAGCTGAGCAGCAAGGTATAAGTCTGCACAGATGGAACAAGCCCTTGAGCAAGCATGTTCTGGAGCACGATGTAGGCATCTTGAAATCTGTTCATCTTCAGAAAAGCACTCAAGAGCGAATTGCAGGTAGGCACGTTAGGCTGCAAACCATCCTGAAGCATTGCTTGGTACCATCCTAGTGCTTTGTCAACATTGCCGGCTTTGCCCCAGAGATCGACCAAAAGTCCATATACTGGCTCATCAGGAGCCCAATCACGCCTCATCTCAATGAAAACAGCCTCAGCCTCATCCAGATGGCCACAATGACCAAGAACTTCCATAACAATGCTGCAAGTTATTTTGTCAGGACGGAACCCAGCAACCTGCATGTCTTTGTACAGCTTAACAACATTTTCATAATTTCTTGCTTTGGCCTGGAGCGCAATCATAATGTTGTAAGTAACAAGGTTAGGTGTGCAGCCATTTTCAATCATCTCACAGAAAAGCTTATAAGCAGCCGCTAATTGACCACCTTTACCAAGGCAATTAACCATGGCACTATAGGTGAATGTATCTGGTGACAGGCCTACTTCTTGCATCCTGCCATATAAATCCATTGCAATGTCCAGATATCCAGCTTTAGCATGGATATCAATCAATGTACAATATGTAACCCGATCAGGCTCGTAACCAGCTTCCTGCATTTCCTCAAAAACATTAACAGCCTCCTTAAGATAATTTGCACGACCATATGCATGTATTATTCTGTTGTATGTCACCACAGTTGGTTTACAGTGAGCTCGGCTCATCTCATCCAGAAGTTTCTTCAAAACACCGAATTGCCTGGCTTGCCCAAGGATGCCTATCATGGTTGTGTAAGTATGACCATCGTGCTTGAATCCAGGTTGCCTCTTTAACCATTGAAAGAAACCAAGAGCGACAGTGTGGTCATGAAGCAGCTTGAGTACTTGATTCGCCTGGAACGCATCTATCTTGCAATGAAGATTATCCAGAACATGCTCGGTCATTGGACCCCATTTCATTTGCTGCAGTGTGTGGTAGTACTGCTCAACTGACCGCAATGACTTCAATGATCTTAAGTTAGATTGGGGTCCTCCACTATGAGCTTTTATTGTTCCTGTAGAACACTGAATTTTGTTGCCAGAACCATTAAAAACATTGGGACCTGATGGGTTCCGAGTTTGTACTTCATCTTGCCTGGCATCTGAATTGAAATGATTAGAATGATATTTTGCATAGGGTGGACCAGGATGCCCTTGACTCCTTATTTGTGATGGTGAACTGGAAACCATCACAGATGGTCCTGAGAAACTCTGCTTTGGCTTTGCATAGCCAGCTCTTGGGTACCCCTTCTCAAATTCATTGTTTACGGAAGGGTTATAAGCCATCTTTCCCTCAGGAAAGTTAAGTTGATTCTGTGCCCTGTTATTAGAAGAATGGCTATCAGATAAAATCTGATAAGAATAGTTAGTACCCATCTGTGGAGCCTGATCAGTGCTTCCATTATTAGATGAGGACCTGAAATTAACCAGCTCAGAATATACACCAGCTCCAGCAATTCCAGATTGAGAAATGCTTCTGGCTGTCTGCTTAGATGGCTGTACATAATCACTTCCTATAATCTGCTGATGATTGTGAGGACGATTGCTTCTGTTACTAGATGCAGGCTCCTTTCCTGGAGGTGAGGTAGTGGCATGAACAGCTGGAGCTGGGTGGCCAGTAGCTCTAATAACATCTTGTACAGGAGGCTGAATCTTCACAGATGTTCTGTGGGTTGAATGAGACTTCTGCTCGATAGCAGTTGCAGTCTGTCTTTTTGGAGCATAAGTCTCATCCTCAGGACATGTGCATGAAGCTCCATCTGTGCTACCACACCTTGATCCATTAAGATAGAAGGATCGTGCACACTGAGTTAGGGTGCCAAGTTGCTTTGCCCTCAACATGACCTGCAAAGTTAGTTCACAATATGTAAGAACTCTTAAAATTACAAACACCTAGATATTTCATTTCTAAATTTCAAAAATGATTCATAACATTACATAAAATGGTCAAAATAACACATTCATTTGAGTTTAGGCTATTTTTTGACATAATCTAAAGAATAAGAAACTAAAAACAATAGCAGGTCAAAGAAATGAAGATATTGCCAACCGAGAGTAAATAGCAAAATCAAACAGCATATTGCAAGTTGTAGCAGGTACTTCTCTTTACTAGCATTCAGAGCAGTATCTGTACCTCCATGCGGATATATGAAATCTATCTGCATTGTGATTAACAATTCAAGTGAACATTAGGTTTGTGATTTTTATTCCAGCAATGTTGGTTAAGATTCTTTTAAACCATGGAATTTTCAAGTATCTATTTGCTATGGCTGAACAAGGATAAGAGCACAGAAGATACCAATTACCAAATATTACATCGTGTTGTTTCATCCATTTTGAAGACTAAGAACCCAGTAAGATTTAGAAATGCAAGTGGATGACAATCAAACCGCATAAAGTAGCAATGACTAGTCATAATATCGATATTAGCGATGATGAGACTTGTCATCCAAATAATAACCATGACAGCATAAACTTCAGTAAATAAAATATGTTTTCAAACAGGAAAAGCACAAACAAAAAGAAATTGTGCATAAAAGGCCTACAGTGCTACTTCTTATACTCGTTTTGTATAGCCATTTGTCATTGTTCTAAATAAAGAGAGCAGTAAATTTTTGGTGAAGGATATGAAGCAAATAGATATGGCATCAACTCATATAAGGCGAGGAATGTTGACTCAGATGCTGAGTGTTATTTTTGTGGGGTGCATGTCTATGTTCGGGTATTAGCATAAGGATGTCCTGGTCCTGTGTGAGTCGTTGAGTTGGAACTAATTCTGTAACCTCCTTTTGTTTTTCTGCTGCTAATAATATAACGGCAAATCTCTTGCCGCCTTTAGAGGTGGCAGGCAAGAAGGGAGTGCAATACCGGTTAACAAATCCAACCACAACTTCACGTCAATGTAGAGTTGTAGGCTTCTAACCGCCACTGAAACACATGTGACCCCTCAATGGCAGACCTGAAAGAAAACATTGATGCAAATCAACATATAAGGTTTATTTAGGATGTACCATTAGCTGTCTATAAATAAAACCAGTAGAATCAAGTCAATAAGCCTATTATGGTCACCAGTGTTAGGCCTGCGCTTCCACAAGAGAATTATGGAATTTTTAAGTTCCAATTAGATATAGGAGCACAATTAGTAACAAGGTTGTCTCTACAAACCAAAAGTCACTCGGCAAAGATAGCACATAAAAACTACGCCGAAAGAAAAAGGTTCGAATAAGCAGCATGACAAAAAGACAAGTTGAATGTTAGGTCAAGCAAGGACATAAATTTGTTCAGCGGGAAAATGGACTGCAGGCTATAAGGCCCAACAACATACATGTTTCCAGATTTAGGGCATCTTCTGGTGAAGCCCATTCACAACATAAACATGACTGATAAGCCAACCTACTTGACCCCAGTAAGGAGGCTTTTCCCATCATCTTGAACCTTTTGGACTTGCATGTTAACTCTAGAAAGACCTCAGGGTGTGCAGGTTTCAGTTAAAAGTCCAAAAATGGAAGCTCCATTTTTTGCCTTAATGTCATTCAGCTTTTATGTCCAAAAAGTGACCCTAAGTGAAGAAGGCACGCAGGCAAAAACAGGTCCGCAATATATGTAAGAAGTGCCCTTGATGCAAAAGAATCTATTTTAATAGCAAACAAAACAAAAGTTTCAAGAAAACACTACAAAAAGTTTTTTTTGTTGTTGTTGTTGTTGCATAAGAGGTGTGCATTCTTCTAGCAGTATTAGCACAGGCAGGCCTTCACTATGATTGCAAAATGACCAACAAAAACAAGGCGATGGAATTATATATAAAGTTGAGAAGGGTTCCATCATTTGGTATTTACTATGCGAGGGTTCAGTGCAAATACAACTGACACGCTCTCGCGTACTTACTGTGATTCATATCCATTCCAAGTAGGAACAAGTGAAAAGAAAACATGCATCGTTAATGAACATTTTATGGCTCGCTGATGTGCTGCTCAAATCAAAAGAAGAAACAAAATGCGCATTTCAGGTTTGATTCTAGAAACCATTGTACTTTGTTTTGCTCACTAATAACTGAACAATAGGCCAAATCAAGGTGTCGGGTAGCTAAACAAGGGATGGATTTAATCACTGGAATTTTGGGGGGGGGGGGGACAGGTAGAATCCGGAATGCAACATTGTAGGAATAGCTGTCAGATGCATACTGTATGTACAAGATTCCGTTACAACGCGGAGCCGCACGTGATTGAGTTGAAGCCAACGTCGCCTACCCCCAAATATCTTGGAGAGGAAATCAAACAGAAATTCGCAGTACAGCACGCAATCCGGTACAAACTGAACGGAATGGAGAGAAAGAAAAGAAGAAAGATTTGATCTTTTCTCGAGCGCTGACCTCGCAAAGCAAGATAGGGAGGGAGGGAGGGATTCCTTACCAGGGAGAGGAAGAGAAAAGGCGAGGTGAATCCAAGTCCAAATCGAGGACGGATGGCGCCCTGGTCCACGCTGGGGGAGCTGGATCTCCAGTCCACGCCACGCCACACGACTCCGCGGCGCCGCTCCTAGCAGAAGGCGGGCTCCTAGCAGAAGGCGGGAGGAGGGAGGGCAGAGGAGGAGAACTCCATGCCCGTGTCCATGGATGGGTGGGGATCGGCTGCGCGGTGGGGAGGAAGGAGGCAACAGGAAGGATCCGAGGAGGAGAGGAAGCCAACAACCAGCTGATGTGAGAGGATTCATCTGTTATAGGCTCCGGAATGCGAGGGGTCCTTTTGATACTTCCGTTGCCAGTGGCTGGGCCAGCAGCGGCCACCGTGTCCCTGGGGACCCGCCCTTCTACTTCTTTCGCAAGTCATTCGTGGTCCGTGGAGATAGTCAAAGCCAAATACTCCTCCTCCTATCCTTTTACCTTTTAATAATAACCAAGCCCATTTAGCAAACATAAATGTTATACAACACACATGTGTTTTAGAGAGAAAAAACATATGAATTTTTTCTCTATCTTTTTTCACCGGTGATCACTGGCTCCGGCGAGCTCGCCCCTCAGGTCCCGCCACGCCATACTGTCGGAGCTGCAGCCGCAATGATTCCTAGCCTGGCGTCAGTTCCGATGTGTTCGTAGCACAGTGCAGTGACAGATCCAGCTCGACCTAGCCTCAGTTTCGATGTGTACGCGGCACAGTGCAGTGACGGATCCGGCTCTAGGTACCTCCTCTTCCTCTGCGATTTATCTTTCCATAGAAAAAAATTGTTTCTTGTGATCTGTGATCTGTGATCTTGTGATTTGTGATTGTCTGAAGATAGAAGAAGGCTGGAGGTAGAAAGAGGATGGAGGCTGTTGGATCTTAATTTTATGGTGAAAAAATTAATGTGTTGAAACTGTATAAAACACATAGTTTTGTGTAGACAGACTCTTTAGCAAAACCCAATAAAGACCCAAATGCTCGTAAACTATAATTCATAATTCAAAATTTTTTTGTCCGGGAAAAGTGCATCTATCTATAGATAGTGGTGAAACAATAAGGGGGCAGTCTATGTAATTGTGCTCCAAATACCAAGGAATGGTAATGAAATTACGGTTTACACAATGAGGGATTAAGGTGAGCAAGAGGGGCAGGGCCCACCTTAACCTTAACTAAGCTTCACCCCCTATCTATAGAGTATGAGATCCAATATAACATAGCATATGGACTAGCTTCAAGCCCACTCCCTCTGGTCGTGAGCTTCTTCCCTCATGTGTCTTCTCCATCTAGAGCTTTTTCCATGCACGGGACGATATATCACCATAGCCGCATTATGCGGCAAAATGGTTGGTGGCTGCAGTGTTGTCGTGAAGTCCCGTGGTGGGATTCGAGGCCTCATGAAATTGGGCGGCATCATTGATGCGTATGTTCCTTGCTCCAAATGTGAAGACATAGGCTTAGAGGTCGAGACGTATGGCCTAGATGTGGCCAGATGTGGCCACAGGCATGAAGTTTGCCATGGGCGGCCGATTAGAACCAAGTTTCTAGTGTCATTTCTAATTTATTGGATGTTGCTTCTATAGGAGAGAACCAACAACATCGCGGCGGCGAGGCTCCCCTACCGCTGCTAGAGAGCATGCTGTAACAGAACCGACCAATTATACGAAATTAAGTAAGAAAATCACCCGCCAGAGCAGACGATTTAGCAAACTTAAGCCCGTATAATCCGGTAGTCCGTAAAATCACGAAGGATTTCAAACCAACTCACATACTAGCCAAGATCGTAATAAGTTTAGCGGTCACCATCACATATTACATAAAAGTTCGCATCACAGGTACATCGGAGTTTAAACATAGTTATTACAACCGAGTTCAAATAGAAGTAGCGGAAGCCATTTGTTCAAAACCACACACACTCACACGGAGTTCAAGTACAGTGCCAGCTGATGATCATCTCCAACAAAAGCATTAGATGAGACGTAACGAATGACCATGCCCATGGTCCTAAGTATCACCCATCGCAGGATAAAGGTAGTTGATACAGTAGCCGTAATACATCTGCCCATCTGCAACAAGTGGGAACAAAACCCTGAGTACGAGAAGTGTCGGTGTTTCGGACCGGGGGGTCCTCAACCAACTAGTGAATTTGTTCTGCGCGCTCCCAATTCCAGATGGTGATGCAAAGAGACAAGATTTATACTAGTTCAGGCAATCGAGGCCCTACATCCAGTCTGAGAGGTCGATCTTGTATTCCTTGCACCGAAGTGCTCGTAGTAGGGGGTTACAAGCTAGGGGAGAGAGGGAGCTGATCCCAGGTCTCGGCAGGGATGTCGTGCGGGCCGCTTGAGGCGTTGCTCTCAGGCGGCAGGGATGTGCGCATGTGTGTGTGTTACAAGGTGTTCCCCTTTTTTTTCTAAAACGGCCCAAGTCCTCTCCTTTTATAGCCTGAAGGGAGGACAAGGACGGTACATGAGCTAACTATACGGTGTCATGTGAACAGAGGCGGCGTGTCCAGGCCCTGTAGCCTATTCCTATGGCGGCGTGGTCGTTGGAGTGGTCCATCCTTAGAGCACTGGGGCGGCGTGGTTGTCCCATCAGATCCTGTGCGTCGTGGGAGCCTCGGGACTGCCTCAGAGTGGGTGCGACAGTGAACGTGTAAGCCACTATGGACGGACTGTGCGCGAGGCCGAGACTTGGTCAGTGCCGAGGCTGCACCGTGGTGGAGGGGTCTCGACAGGCGTGAACCCCAAGATAGCCGAGACCTTGGTGTACAGTGCCGAGGCCTCGAGTGGGCGGCTGATCGTGGGCACAGCGTTAGGACACAGTGGCCGGTAATCCTCGCCGTACCCTGTCCTAGCCGGTATGGCGCTGATCGTGGGCACAATGTTAGGACACAGTGGCCGGTAATCCCCGCCGTGCCCTATCCCGGCAGGTATGGCGCTGATCGTGGGCACAACGTTAGGACACAGTGGCCGGTAATCCCCGTCGTGCCCTGTCCCGGCAGGTATGGCGTTGATGCGACCTCGGGTCCCGTCGGCCATTCTGTGGCATTGAGCCCTCGTCCGGCTGAGATTATGGGAGTGGTTGAAGCATTAATGAGACATGACGCGCTGTCTAGAGGGTTGGTCAAGGCGGGGGGTGATGGGCTGCGAACGACCTGGCCTCGAGCGACACGGAGAACGAGGCCTCGTGCGAGACGGAGATCGGGCTCCTTGCCGAGGCCTCGCGCGAGACGCCTCGTGCGATACGGAGAATGCACCCCCTGCCGAGGCCTTCCGTGGAGAGCCTCGGGTGAGGCGAAGACGGCGTTCCCTGCTAAGGCCTTCCTTGGAGAGCCTCGCGTGAGGTGGAGTTTGCGTCAGGATGCCGAGACCTCCTGCTCGAGGCTCGAGGCGAGGAGGAGGAGGACCCAGTGGGCTCGGTCGTGGCGGATGAGGGGCCCATGGCTTACCTTCTAGCTTTATTTTTTAGATGGGACTTTAGCAACCCATTTGATGTTTGCTTGGGGTACCCTGTTCTAAGGTACCCGACAGTAGCCCCCGAGCCTCGGGGGGAGTGCATGCACTCTCCCTGAGGGTTTGCCGAGGCTGGGTTTATACCTGCTCCATAGGAATTGGGGTTTGTTTTTTGAGGTTCTGGTGGGTGCGCGCGAGCGCACCCGCCGGGTGTAGCCCCCGAGCCCCTGGAGGAGTGAAGTTACTCTTCCAGGGGCTTTCTCCATTTTCGCATTTGAGCGAGTAGTTCTTATTTCATTTGCTGAGCCCATACGCGCAAGTTCGGGTTGCGGGGGTCTCGGCGAGGCTGTAGGAAAAAGCCCTCTAGCCTCCGCACAAAGCAAGAGGTTCGTCAGGGCCCCCCCTGACTTTGGGTATGATCCTCATGCTTCCTTTCACTCAGAAGGAGGGGTGGAATGTGACAGGCTACCCTCGATGGGCGCGAGCGTGGACACTTCCGGTGAGCTGTTATCGGGTAGTCCGAGTGGAGGCCCGAGCCCCGTTCATTAGGGGACAGCTAGCGGTCCAGAGACGCACTCCAAGAGTACCAGAGGGTTTCTCTAGTGGGTGCCGAGGCCGTTCGCTGGGCCTCGGTGGCTCGGTGCCTCCCTATGGTGGGATCCCATTCGAATTTTTCCCTGCCGGTCTCGGACATGACTTAGGATGCCCCGAGCGACTGTTCGCTTGGGCCTGGGCCATTTGTAGGCTCACCCCAAAGTTGTCCCTGACTCTGTTGCCCTAGGGCGGCTATCGAAATCTCTTGGAGGCCCAGCCTTCGAACCCCTAGACCGTAATGGGCTCAGTGCCCTTTATCGTGTTTTGTAATGAAACCTCGAGCATGGCTTTGGACTGTTTGTCTTGGTCTTCGGGTGCAAGAGGAGCCCCCAAGCCTCTGCCTAGAGCAAGAGGGCGGTCGGGGGTCCCCTGACTGTTTCATCTGCCCCTCACATATCCTTTTTGTTCGGACGGAGGGTTTGTTTGCCGAGCCCATTCTGGTCTCGGCAAGGTTGCAGGAAGAGCCCCTAGCCTCTACGCAGAGTGAGAGGGCCATCAGGAGTTCCCCTGACTTTTTATATGCCCCTCGCGCGTGAGGGTTTGTTTGCCGAGGCCCCTTTTGGGCACGAGCCCGAGTTGTGGGGTCTCGGCGTATTTGCAGGAAGAGCCCCCTAGCCTCTGCACAGGGTGAGAGGGCCATCAGGAACTCCCCTATCTTTTTGTACGACCCTCATGCTTCCTTTTCGCTCGAAAGGAGGGTTTATTTTGACGAGCCCCTTTGAGTGCGAGCTGGGGTCGCTGGGTCTCGGCAAGGTTGCAGGAAGAGCCCCCTAGCCTCTGCATAAAACGAGAAGGCCGTTGGGGGTTCCCCTAACTTTTTGTGCGACCCTCGCGCTTCCTTTTCGCTCGGAAGGAGGGGTGGAATGTGCCTCGCTACCCTCGATGGGCACGAGCGGTGGCACTTTCCGGCGAGCTATTATTGGGTAGTCCGAGTGGAGGCCCGTACCCCGTTCGCTAGGGGACGGCTAGTGGTCCAGAGACACACTCCAAGAGTACCAGAGGATGTCTCTAGTGGGTGCCGAGGCCGTTCACTAGGCCTCGGTGGCTCGGTGCCTCCCTATGGTGGGATCCCATTTGGAGACTTTCCTCTGGTCTCGGACACAACTTTGGGCGTCCCAAGCGTTTCGCTTGCTTGGGCCTCGGCCCCGTATGGGCTCGCCCATGGTCGTCCCTGACTCTGTTATCCTAGGGCGGCTGTCGAAACCCTTTGGGGTCCAGCCTTCGAACCCCTGGATCGTAATAGGTTCAGAGCCTGGTTCCTTCATACGAAAGGAATAGGCCGTAGGGAATATCTTCCCTATTGGCTTGGCACGGGCGGCGCGCCTTTTGAGGTGGTTTCATGGGGAGTCGAAATGACGCTTGCTGCCGTAGTGGCCGAGCATGACGTGGTGGATGGGACGTAACCGTCCTCGCATTTAATGTGGAAGACGTGGGCGCATGGGTCGACGAAATTGGCTCGTGGTTAACTGCGCCGGACGGGGAAAACCTCCCTGATTTCGTTGCCCGTTCATTTTGCCTCCTCCCTACATAAATACTCAAGGAGTCTCGCCCCTCCTCATCTTACCTTGCCTACATTAGCACTGTCTTTGTCGTGCCGTCGCTAGCACAGCAGGTGCCGGGAAGAAGAGGAGAGAAGAGCGAGCCTAGGGAGATAGCGAGAAAAAAGCGAGAACATGGGAGGGAGAGAAAAAACTCACCGTCACCCTCGATTCCTCCATCGTACCCATGGCTGGTGACATCGTTGTTGTCGAGGTGGACCCGTGGGATCCGTCGAATGTCACCAAGGAGATGCTCCAGTCGCTTGTCGACGGTGGACTCCTCTGCCCGGTGACAGACCCCGCTAGGCCGGAGTGGATTGCTCCGTACGGCGAGCCAGAGCCAAGGCCTCGTGACGGCTACATCGTGAGCTTCGTCTCCTTCCACGAGCGCGGCCTCGGCGTCCCGGCGGACTAGTTCATGCGGGCGCTCCCGCACTACTATGGCGTGGAGCTCCACAATTTTAATCCCAACTCCATCGCTCAGGCGGCTATCTTTATTGCCATCTACGAGGGGTATTTAGGGATCGCTCCCTATTGGGAGTTGTGGCTCCAGCTATTCCGGACGGGGTATACTACCAAGCCGACGGGCACGTCAGGTAAGAGGAAGGCGGCGAGGGCCGGAGGCTGCACTCTCCAAGTGCGTTAGGACCGCCTGCACCTCTACATCCCGGCCCAACTCGCGTCCGCCAACCGCCGGTGGTACACAAGTTGGTTTTACTTCCGCAACGACGACGGAGGGCTTCCCCCCTACACTGGGTGGATTGTGGGGAGTTGCCCAGAGAAATGGAAGTGGGGTGTCCCGAAGGTCGACCAGCCCAAGCTGGAGCCGCTCCTGGAGGGGCTGGCGAGGCTGCGAGGCCATGGCCTCACTGTGGCTGTGGTCGTGGCCACCTTCCACCACCGGAGGGTGCTGCCGCTGATGGCTCGGCGGCGGTGGCTGTTTGAGATGAAGCTGGGTGAGCCCATTGAGGGCACTCAGATGTCCTCCTCCACCCTTTTCGACGAGGAAATTCTTCATCGGGTGGGGGAGACGGTAGAGGCGAAGCTGAGGGGCGGCAACTTGACCCCTATCGCGATGCAGCCATCGCGGGGGTTCCTTTCGCTGGTAAGTCGTGTGCCGCTGTAGCCTCTGAACATCCTCAGTCTCCCCTTACCCCTTGTTCCCTCATGCGCGTTTGTCGTTCCTTCAGGGGATGAGGGACGTGCGCTCCTCTCCACCACCCGTTCCCGAGGACGCGGGGCGGCGGGCGATCAACCGCGCTCACGCTGATGCGCAGAAGAGGCGAAAGGACACCAAGGCGGCGAAGCGCACGAAGCACATCCTCGCGTGCGAGGAGCTGGATAAGCGCCGCCATCAACAATGGAAGGATGGTCTCCCGTTGGAGGAATCCCCGTCGACGTCGTTGTCGACGGAGGCCTCGGACGGGAACGACAAGGGCGAGGTCCCTTGGACCACCTTCCTGACGTCGTGGAGGTGGCGCCCGGGGTGTCGGCAAGTAGCCCGGCACCCCCAGGAAGGGGAGGAGAAGCTGTTGATGCAAAAGTGGATCTACAAATACAAAGGGCTAATACCTGAATCGATATCCAAAGCATGCTAGTCGATTTGACCTGTTAATCGACAAGGATGAAGATACGAGCACTTTGGTCCAGACAACAGCGATACGCCCGGAAGTCACGGCCAAGAGGTACTCACGCGGAACTCGAGAATCGCCAAAGGTTGCACTGTGATGCAACTCGCCGAATCAATGAGAACTCGTAAAAAGAAAAATGTGCAAATTGACGAAGTCGCCGAAAAGTAATTAGATGCAAATAGGAGTAAAAATTGGTTTTGATATTGATTGATATCTGTTTTACATTGCCCTTCAATCTATATTTATACCCTGATCTAAAGAGACATAACCAAACACAATTAGGACACCAAATCCATACCTAAGGAAATACGTGACTCTTACATGAATCATGTTTTAATAAATACAGAAAAGGAAATCAACTCCTATCTATTTCCCTGTCCGCCTCAATTATGATGGAAATCTCACCGACCTCCTTTCCATCGGCATACTTCCTGTTTCATCGGCAGTAGTCTTCAAGCCTTCTCTCATCGGCATCGACAATAACACCTCCAACCTCATCGGCAACGCCCGAGTCTAAATCAACATTTCCATCGACCACCACCAGTCATCGGCAACCATCTTTACAAGCTGACTTTCATCGGCTGTCAGCGTATACAGTAACTTTCCTCCTGCCGATTAGTCCACTCCGATCATTTTGACGCGTGCAAAAAACGGTGTCAACACATGCCCCCCAATTTCGGAGTATAAAACCATTAACGCTCCGAAATTTACTCCAGATAACGTTTGCCTTCGCCCGATTACCGTAACTCATCCTCCAAGCCAAAACTTGATCTGTTATCAAATCTAATCAAATCTAATCCTGATTCATGCACCTCAGTAAATATCGCACAATCGCCAACCACTCTTGCCTTGATTATGGTTAAGATACCAAAACAATAATCCATCGGCAAGATCCTGTACAATCCCCTGATTATCGTGCGAACAGTTACCATATCCATCCAAACCACCTCGACCTAAATGCGCGCGGTATAGAGATAAGTCCAGAATACCCCTACTCCAAGCGGCTTATAAATAGATTCCTCCAGAACGCTCGTCTTCTACCCTTAGACTCCAATCTTTGACATCTTCTCTTTTCGGCGGCGACTCCGACGAACAACTGTGTGACCTCAACCAACATGAACTCTTCTCCAGCGTTAACCTCAAGTCTCCGGCTCGTGCTCCCATCTTCCTCAAGATAATGGCAATCAACTTCAACGTCCCTGTGGTTCGTTCCACTTCCATTACCTTTTACCTCGATTCCCCTAGTTTTTGCAAGTTCATACCGTTGGTGATTTTTCTTTTCTTTTGTTCTCCGGATCCTTTAAACTTAGGAACTGCGCAACAAATTAGTTATTCCAACCGATCAGCCGCATGTCCAATGCCTAGGACCAATGGGCAACCTAGATCCAACTGATCTGATTAATGCAGAGGTTAACAGAATCCCCTTTAGAGCCCAAAATTTCTCTCTGAATTTATGGAAAGACACATTCTGATCTTGGCCTAAAACCACCAAAGGGTGGAAAGATTGGTACTTGAGGGTTAATAGATCGATGCAAGTATACTGGGCAGAACAGAAGCTAGACCAATGCATTAGGCTATCTATTGCCGATATGCAGAAGAATGAATCAATGATGATTGCAGCTGCTTACTTCTGGTCAGACACAACAAATACTTTTATGTTTGGACATGGCCTAGCTACTCCCACACTTGCTAATGTATACATGCTCACTGGTTTGGATATTTCAACTGCCGATGAAGGCTCTATCTATGGCAGAAAATCTAAATATATGGTGAATACCCGCAACATCGGCGGTTGGACAGGATACATCCAGGAATGCCAGAAGACTAGAACAGTTAATCAGAGGGAACACGCCACATTCTTGAATATGTGGTTAGAAAAATTTATCTTCTGTGGTCGATCAGTAGGACCAACCAATGCTTTCCTCCCCGCTGCTGAACTCCTGGCCAATGGTGTAAGATTCCCTCTCGGTCGATACCTTCTGAGCTCCACTTATCATCGTCTTCATCAAGTGTCTCAGAAACTTCTGCTTGGCGAACCCATCGGCAACTTAGGAGGCCCATGGTGGTTCATCAACATGTGGCTGAATACCCATATGCACAAACGGTTGCAATGGGACTTCTTTACCCAACAATTCCCATGAGAAATTGCTGAAGACCATGTGCTTGGGGATGAGGAATCGGCAACACGCTCACCTCTCAATTTTGGTGAAGCTATAATTGTCCTCCCTGGAACAGAAGCCAATGAAGACCAGATCGGCAGATTCTTTCAAAGCTTCTACAATGGTCTCTCTCATGATCATAGGGCCTGGGTGCCTTATATTGATGAAGAAAACAGATTCCCTCTTCTTTTCAACTTTGCCGATGACACTCTGAATCAAGATAATGAGCTCATGATGGCTATCATTACTCCCAGGGCAATTCCAGTGAACACATTCGGTAGCGGGAAAAACACCAATATCACATATGAGTTTTACAACCCATCGACAGTATCCCGTCAATTGGCTTTTGGGCAACTGCCAATCAAACTTTGTTTTGCCGATGTGATCAAACCCAGAGAAACAATCACCTGTGGAATAGATTGGAACAGGGTAGTGCAACTCTCCCCCGATGCCGATACTACAAATGTCGATATATCCATCTGGACGCCAGTATCTTTCATCACCGAATCATATAAGCAATGGTGGCGAGAGTGGAGGGAACAACTGTTTGCAACATCGGCTCACACATATCGGCACATGATCGACCCTGAATACGCCATTCCTGATGATGCAGTAAGTTCCTTTTAGCTCCCTTCCGCTTTTTCCTTTCATATATCGGTAACTAACTTTCTCGTGATAGGTTAACAACCCAGCACCAACTATGAGCAAAAGTGGGAAACCCTTCGATCTTCGGCCTGTTTCCCCGATATCACCGATCGGCTACAACGCCCCCACCTTAGCCGCTTTGACTCACCAGAAGATCCATACCAAGACCATCACCTCCAAGTCCAAATTGGCTACATCTAGGGCCACTCCATCGGCTGCTGCTACAACCTTGGTCAAGGCATTCAAGGTAACAACCTTGTTTATTTCTACTTATGCCGATCACAAACTGTATTAACATTAATCATCAGGGGGTAAGAGCCGCTGCTGGATCGTCATCGGCAATTCCTCCGATATCAAGCACCACTTCTTCTGACAAACCTTCAGAGGTATCCCCTTGATTTCACATTTCATCTGTTAAATATCATACCTTACACCTATTTTGCAGCAACAAATGGGTACATCGGCAAGCGTACCAGATGTCCAAGCTTCACAACCAACAAGTGCCGATGCCCCCCAGCCAACCGTTGCCGATGCCCAAGCAAAGCGCAAAGCCTTGATAGATGTCGAGGCACAGCCAAAACAACAGAAGTCCACACCGACCCCCACATCTGCCCCAATATCATCGGTCATCATACCCCAAGAGCCAACCACCGATGAGGTTGCAGAGGACATCCCATCGGCAAGCTCAGCCGATCCCCCACACGGCATACTCTAGGTTGCTTCCTCCAGTCAAGCATAGGAAATTGCCTTGAAACAGGTAAACCGATTAACCTAGCTGATTTACAATACTCATACTTATCCTTAACTGACCTCCTTTTCTTTTCCTCAGGAACAAGACTCCCCAAACAGCCTATTCTCCTTTGCCATTGATGTCTCTGACGATGATGGAGAGGAAACAAGTTCTTCCCTTGCACTAGGAACAATATCGGCAGAAACTAAGTCCAAGTTGGAAGCTCTCCTGAGCTTGTTATAGCAGGATACCACCCAACTGGTAGATGACTCGGACCCTGCAAAGGCAATTTTCAAAACAATCCGTGGCCAGGTCCCTACCGACGTTGAAGAAGTACTCTTCCCAGCAGCCCATTTAGAAAGCCGCCAACTGCAATATCAACGGGCTGCTCAACGTATTGCCGATAGAGCAGCTCAGCTCAACTCAAAGAGGAGATGCTACAACTGAAACAAATTGCCGATGAGAAGCACAAGGGCATCGGTAACTTGCAGACTTCGGGCGTTGAACTTAAGCAGAAAATCTTAGATTTATCGGCAAAGAAGATGGCTCTATTGGCTGAATTGAAAGAAGTCAAGGTAGCCTTAACTCATGCTCAACAAGAAGAGAGCTAGCTACCCAATGCCATCAAGGCCCTTCAGCAAGAAAGAGACACCCAGGCTCGCAAAGCCTTGGCCATGAAGAAAAAACTCAAGCCTATGGAAGGTGCTGCCGATGAAGACATCAAAGAAATGAAGGAAGCCGACCAAATTCGCCTGCGTGCGATATTAGCTATCCAATCCTTGTTAAATTTGTAAATCTTGTCTATTGCATCGGCACTTTACGAGACATTGACATCCTTGTATAATTCTAGCCGATAGGACTGTTATCGGCACTTATACTTTTATGCATCCATCCAGATACTAGGGTAATATTTCTTTAAATATTTTCCATTTAACGCTCTGGGAAACACGACCCCCTTGAGGGTTTCTAGAATATATGCGTTACCAGGAACAGACCGATTTATCCGATATGGACCTTCCCAATTAGGAGACCACTTTCCAAACTTTGAACTTTTAGTCCCAATCGGTAAAATCAATTTCCAGACCAGATCTCCATCGGCAAACTCTTTTACCTTTACCTTCTTGTCATACCATCTGGCTACTCTTTTCTTGTTCTCTTCAATGCTAACTAAAGCCCTTAACCGATGACCCGCCACATCTTCCAACTCATCCTTCATAAGAGTATCATAATCATCGGCTGTCAGCTGATTTTGAGAACGTATTCGTCTAGAGCCAATTTTAACTTCCCAAGGCAATACTGCGTCATGTCCATATACTAACTGATAAGGCGTTACTTTGGTTGCACCATGACATGACATCCGATATGACCACAAAGCTTCATTTAATACTGTATGCCACCTCCTAGGATTTTCTTCAATTTTCCGCTTAATGAGTTTGATGATCCCTTTGTTAGAAGCCTCAGCCTGACCATTAGCTTGAGCATAATATGGAGAAGAATTTAAAACTTTAATTCCCATACCCACAACAAACTCATCAAATTCTCCCGATATAAACATAGTACCCTGATCAGTAGTGATAGTTTGAGGAATACCAAATCGGTAAACAATATGCTCTTTCACAAAATCGATCATGTTAGCCGATGTCACCTTTTTTAAAGGAATTGCCTCAACCCATTTTGTGAAATAATCGGTAGCAACCAGAATAAATTTATGTCCTTTGCTTGATGGCGGATAAATCTGACCAATGAGATCAATAGCCCATCCCCGAAACGGCCAAGGTTTAATTATAGGGTTCATAGCCAACGCAGGCGCTCTTTGAATATTACCAAACTTTTGACACCCCTGACATCCTTTAAAATATTTAAAACAATCTTCAAGAATAGTCGGCCAATAGTATCCATTCCTTCTGATCATCCACTTCATCTTGAAAGCCGATTGATGCGCTCCACACACTCCTTCATGAATTTCACCCATCAAACTTTTCGATTCATCACTGCTAACACATCTGAGTAAAACTCCATCTATAGTTCGATAATATAATTCATCATCGAGGAGCACATACTTGGTAGCTTGAAACCTTATACGCCTTTCAACCTTTTTACATGGATCCTTTAAATAATCGACAATCTCCTTTCTCCAATCATCGGTATCGACTGCCGATGTTAGCACTTCCTGAATAGGCTGATACCCTGAGGCATGCTGAGCTAGTCGATTAGCCTCCTCATTATGCAATCGAGGAATGTGTTCAAGACGAAAATCTCTAAACCCTTTCAACAATTGCAAACATCTTTCATAATACGAAATTAAAACTTCACTTCGGCATTCATAAATCCCAGCCAATTGATTTATAACTAGCATAGAATCACCAAAGATTTCAACAACATCGGCACGTATTTCCTTCAGCAATTCTAACCCTTTTATCAAGGCTTGGTATTCAGCCTGATTGTTTGTCGATGTAGCAACAATCGGCGATGAAAACTCATACTTCCTTCCTTGAGGTGAAATCAACACAATGCCGATACCTGCTCCTTCACCACATGTGGACCCATCGAAGAAAAGTGTCCAAGGAGCAACCTCCAGAGAGTCCACTGCATTACAATGCTGAGTGACAAAATCAGCCATAACCTGCCCTTTAACTGCCTTAGTCAATTCGTAACGTAGTTCAAATTCTGATAATGCTAAAATCCACTTGCCGATTCTACCACTTAATATCGGCATCGATAGCACATACTTGACTACGTCGTCTTTGCATATGACCGTACATTCGGCAGATAACAAATAATGTCTTAATTTGACACAAGAAAAGTATAAGCACAGACATAATTTTTCGATGGCCGAATACCTTGTTTCAGCATCCACTAATCTTCTGCTTAAATAATAAATAACATGTTCTTTCCCTTCAAATTCTTGAATAAGAGCTGAACCGATAACGGTATCATCAGTTGACAAATACAACCTGAAAGGTTTCCCGTGTTGAGGTAGAACTAGCACCGGAGGATTTGTTAAATATTTCTTAATTTCATCCAGGGCTAACTGCTGCTCAGCTCCCCATACAAATTCCTGATCGGCTTTCAATTTAAGTAATGGACTGAAAGCCTTGATCTTACCCGACAGATTAGATATGAATCTTCTGATGAAATTAATCTTACCAATCAAAGATTGCAATTCAGTTTTATTGGCAGGAGCAATCACCTTGTTAATTGCATCAATAGACCTCCTACTGATTTCGATTCCCCGCTGATGCACCATAAAACCCAAGAATTGTCCTGCCGATACACCAAATGCATATTTATTAGGATTCATCTTCAACCCATGCTTCCTTGTGCACTCCAATATCTTTTGTAGATCGGCTAGATGTTTTGTGATATCTCCAGACTTAATCACTACGTCATCAATGTAGATCTCCACTAATGTGCCGATGTATTCATGAAAAATAAAGTTCATAGCCCTTTGATAAGTAGCACCGGCATTTTTCAAACCAAACGTCATGACTATCCACTCAAACAGCCCTACATGACCTGGACATCTAAAAGCAGTCTTGGGAATATCTTCTTCAGCCATGAATATTTGATTGTAACCTGCATTACCATCCATGAAGCTGATAATTTAATGTCCGGCTGCAGCATCAATCAACAAATCAGCAATTGGCATTGGATAGCCATCCATCGGTGTGGCTTTGTTGAGATTCCTGAAATCAATACAAACACGAAGTTTTCCATTTTTCTTATAAACAGGAACCACATTAGAGATCCACTCTGCATATCGACACTGTCGAATAAACTTTGCCTCAATTAATTTAGTTATTTCGGCCTTAATGTCAGGAAGTATATTAGGATTGCATCGGCGCGCTGGCTGCTGATGTGGCCGAAATCCAGATTTGATAGGTAACCGATGTTCAACTATCGATCGGTCTAATCCAGGCATCTCAGTATAATCCCAAGCAAAACAATCTTTATACTCTTTTAACAAATCAGTCATTTACTGCTTACACTTGGAATCTAACTTAGCACTAATAAAAGTAGGTCTTGGCCTATCGCCATCACTAATATCTACTTCTACTAAATCATCCGCCGATGTGAACCCTTGACCTAATTTTCCATCATCGGCAAACCTATCCATTAAAATTCTTCTTCAGAACCGACTGCTTGGATCGGTGGAATTTCATAGTCAGCAACTCTAAGGAACTCTCTTTCCCAAACTTCTCCTGATATGCATCTGGTTCACTCATAAGTATCTAATTCTACCAATGCGATGATATAAGAGGAATCACCAGGAACAACCTAAATCTTATCCCCAATCCACTGTACGAGGCATTGATGCATTGTAGAAGGAACACAACAATTAGCATGAATCCAATCCCTCCCAAGAAGCAGATTATATGCACCGTTGCCATTAATAACAAAGAACGTCGTCGGCAAGGTTTTGCTGCCAATGGTCAATTCAACGCAGACTGCCCCTTTAGCCGATGACACATTGCCTTCAAAATCCTTTAGCATCATATCGGTTTTGGTCAAGTCTTGATCTCCCTTGCCAAGTTTCCGATACATCACATAAGGCATAATATTAATCGCAACCCCTCCTTCAATGAGTATCTTAGATACAGGCTGCCCATCAACTCTGCCTTTCACAAACAAAGCTTTAAGATGTTGTCTCTCGTCATTGGTAGGTTTCTCAAAAACAGCCATCATTGGATCTAGTGTCAACTGAGCTATTTGATCAGAGAGAACAACTTCTTCCTCATTATCAGATAGTGCCAAAAACTCCATCGACAACATGAATACCATATTAACATCTGCCGATGGACCCTTATTTTTGTATTTTACCTGCCACTGCTGATGACCAGACCTCTCATTGGAGGGATTTTCCTCTCGGTATAAATCCTCCTGATGCTCACGTTGCATCCTCCTTCTCTGTGTCTTTGTCAGACCCTCCGGGCACCATCGAGGAAACTTGGTTTTCCAAACCGGCTGATAACAGGTCCTAGTTGATTCTACACAGCGTATATTAGGGTCCCTATAGAATATTTCCTCATCGAGAACTCTTGCGTTTGCCATCTCCTCAAGCTCCTCTTGATTCCTTGGAAAATATCCAGCGCGTTTACCAAGCCTCTCATGTACACTTAGTCTGCCCCCCAGCCGATCATGCACTGATGCTCTGCCTCTGATCGGCTCATTGATAGATAAACCCTGATTACCAGGTTGAAACCTCCTTTCTGACCGATTGACCCCGTAATAACCATTGCACTCAGGGCAATTTTCAACAGTTGGCAATTTAATACCTTCTTCCCAACAATGGATGAAAAACGGGCACCTCCAATGATCTTTATGCCGATGCCATTCTTCCCAACGTCTCTCTTCTTGCTGTTGTCGATATCGGTCATTTCGCTGACGCCAACTCTCCTGCTGCCTTCGATGAGTAATGCCAGGTCAAGGAGGATTTTTGGAACTACTGCTTTCTCCCAGCAAACCCTTACTTTTTGCATCATCGGTAGTTATCCGATGTTGGGGATCCACTGACGCGTTTTTCTCAGCAGCCCCTAACGTTAATACCTTAGTCTTCCCTTTGGCCTCCAACATATTTGCTGAAAAAGGGTGTTGATCAATTTTCATTGGCTTTTGGGTCTTGGAAGTACCAAACTTAATTCTCCCAGACTCAATAGCCGATTGTAACTGTTGCCTGAACACCTTGCACTCATTTGTACTATGTGAAGTTGCATTGTGCCATTTGCAGTACAAGATCTTTTTCAACTCTTCTGCCGATGGGATCACATGATTAGGTGACAGCTTAATTTGGCCCTCTTGAAGCAGAAGATCAAATATTTTGTCGGTCTTGGTGATATCAAAGGTAAACTTTTCTGGCTCTTTTTGACCAAAGGGACAAGATATCGGTTTTTTATTCCTAACCCACTCAGCTAAGCCGATAACTGGTTCTTCATCAGAATCAGAATCTCCCACTTCTTCAACAAATGATACCTTTTTACTCCAATTCTTTTTAGGTTCAAAAACCCTAGTATCTTGATCAGAGATCCTTTGCACAAGATGACTGAGGCTTTCAAACTCCTGAGAAGCATATCTGTCTTTAAGATGTGGCAATAACCCTTGGAAAGCTAGATCGGCAAGCTGCTGATCATCCAGCACCAGACTGTAGCACTTATTTTTTACATCTCGTAGCCTTTGCACAAAGCTTTCTACCGATTCATCATTGTGCTGTCTCAATTTTACTAAATCGGTAAGCTTCTTTTCATGGATTCCAGCAAAGAAATACTTATGAAATTGTTTTTCTAGATCAGCCCAGGTAATAATAGAATTTGGTGGTAATGAAATGAACCACGTAAATGCCGATCCAGACAAAGATGATGAAAATAATCGAACTCTCAATTCATCTCTGCTAGCTGCCTCTCCACATTGAATAATGAAGCGATTGACGTGTTCCATTGTTGATGTGTCATCTTGCCCGGAGAATTTAGTGAAATCTGGTACCTTGTACCAATTTGGGAGAGAAATTAAATCATATGCAGGAGGATATGGAGTCCGATAAGAATAAGTATTGACCTTGGGCTTTATCCCAAACTGATCCTTCATAATTTCTGCTATCCTATCGGCCCAAAAAGCATCAGCCTCCTGATGATGAACTGGCTGAATTTCTACAGGAGGTGCCTGCTGATATCCCTCCACATATCTTCTCCAGCAATCGACATATTTGCCATTACTTGTGGTCCATTAACCTGTTGGAAAGGATTCATCGGTTGTGCTGCCGATGCTTGATTCTAGAAACCAGCTTGCATATGACCTTGTTGAATCCCTGCAACCTGTTGATTTTGCTGAACTATATGTTGAACAGGTAACTGTCCTGACCAACCTTTACTAGAACTCATCGGTACAAAACTTACCGATGGCTGATAATTTGCTGACATTGTTGGATAATTATAACCAGCTTGAGGCATGAACTGAACCCCAGTTTGACTCATAACAGGGGCTTTCTGCTGCATCGGCAGTAAGCTTGTCGATGGATTTGAACTGGGTGTTTGAACCAAAGGCATCTGGAAACCTCCTGGAGTTGGTTGCACAGTAGTTGCTGTGGCATATTGAGGCACTTGGGCCATCGGCGAAACAGCCGATGGTATAGGAGCTTTTCCTACTACGTTAAATACTTGAGGTAACCCAGGATTGAAAGCAGATGACTCTGGAGGCATACCATATCCCCACCAATTAGCAGGAATCTAGCTATTCTGAGACACAGGGCCTGACATAGCTGATGCCGCTAGATCTGTATTAAGCTGAACTCGTCCTACCGGATCTGATCATATCGGTGTAGATTGAATATTAGGTAAGCCTGTCGATACTAGAGGAGAAGTAACTTCTGTACCCACAACGGCCGAGGGAGCCGATGGAGTATTAACAGATGCCGGCTCTGGTTGGTGATAGGTAGGCCCAACGTAATGCGGTGACGCTTGTCCTTCTTTGAGAGTTCGAACTATAGCATTATGAACAGTATTGGACAGTACATTGGAATGATTAATCAAAGCATGATTTACTACAGAATTAACCATCTCTTGAAGTTTACCAGGATTGGAGTCAAAGGTAACCTGCTGAGGCAACGGTAAATCTTGCTTCTAGATGACTTGTCCACTCTTGTTCAGGCTAAACGATTTCAGACAAAGCTGTCTGTATTCTTCTACAGCTTTTTCCATAGCCTGCCTCTGCTCTTCCTTAAGATCTTCTTCTGATACCGCGATAATGTTCTCTGAATTGATCTCGGAATTGAACATATTGATCGGATTGATTGGTCCCACTGGGCGTGCCAAAAGATGTGTTGATGCAAAAGTGGATCTGCAAACACAAAGGGCTAATACCCGAATCGATATCCAAAGCGTGCCAGTCGATTTGACCTGTTAATCGACAAGGATGAAGATACGAGCACTTTGGTCCTGACAATAGCGATATGCCCGGAAGTCACGGCTAAGAGGTACTCACGCGAAACTCGAGAATCACCGAAGGTTGCACTATGATGCAACTCGCCGAATCAATGAGAACTCGTAAAAAGAAAAATGTGCAAATTGACGAAGTCGCCGAAAAGTAATTAGATGCAAATAGGAGTAAAAATTGGTTTTGATATTGATTGATATCTGTTTTACATTGCCCTTCAATCTATATTTATACCCTGATCTAAAGAGACATAACCAAACACAAATAGGACACCAAATCCATACCTAAGGAAATACGTGACTCTTACATGAATCATGTTCTAATAAATATAGAAAAGGAAATCAACTCCTATCTATTTCCCTGTCCGCCTCAATTACGATGGAAATCTCACCGACCTCCTTTCCATCGGCATACTTCCTGTTTCATCGGCAGTAGTCTTCAAGCCTTCCCTCATCGGCATCGACAATAACACCTCCAACCTCATCGGCAACGCCCGAGTCTAAATCAACCTTTCCATCGACCACCACCAGTCATCGGCAACCATCTTTACAAGCTGACTTTCATTGGCTGTCAGCGTATACAGTAACTTTCCTCCTGCCGATTAGTCCACTCCGATCATTTTGACGCGTGCAAAAAACGGTGTCAACAGAAGCGAACTCGGGGCCAGCGGTTGCCTGCTCCGGGGCCGAGGCCGACACGCCCGAGATGCAGGCATTAGGCAAACGTGCCTTCAACCCGGTAGGCTCGGCGGCCGTGGTGGAGCAGGTGGTGGTGGAGGCGACGCCACCGCCCCTGCAGAGGACCGAAGGGGCGCCGGGGTCTGTTGAAGACCGACCGACGCCGATGGATACGGAGGCGATGCCTCTGCCGCTGCCTCCGCCACTGCGGATGAGGTTTGCCGTGGCGAAGCGGTTGCCACCCCGTTCAAGGCAAGTGTATTCTTGGCAGGGTCATAGTGTCTTCCATTCGCTTTTTTGGTTTTGCGCTGACCCTGTAGGTTAACTTTCCTTAGTCGGAAGCGGCCTGCGGATGACCTTCCCTTGGCACCCCTCAAGGCGCTTAAGGTGAGCCCCGGCTCCTCCGCCCACTGGGTGGCGGAGGCACAAGCCGCCATCCACCGCGGTGTGGCGTCGGTGAGGGTTGACCTGAAAGAACCTGCCGCCCAAGGAGGGGCTGCCGAGGCGGCCCCTACACCAACGAGAGAGGGACCGCTCCCATCCCATGGGGGCGAGGCTCACGAGTTGGATGGGGCCAGCGTGCCCTTGGTGGCCGAGGCCCCCGGGGTCTCCGAGGCTGAGGCGACGGAGGACAGGGAGCCCAAGGCCGCCGAGACCGCAGTGGCCACGGCCGGTGTTTCTGCGTCCTCCGAGGCCACGATGGCGGAGGCTGGAGCCCCCGAGATCACCAAGGCCATCATAATGGCGGCGGGGCCGTCCATCTAGGAGGCGGAGATGAAGGCGGCGGAGGCCTCGGTGGCGCCCTTGGCTCAGGGGGTCGCCGTTGTTACGAGAGAGCGCTTGGGAGGCGGAGGTCTATTTGATCTCTTCCGACGATACCTCCTAGGTGCGGGAGGTGGTCGACGCTGAGGACGCCGGTGCCGTGGAACAGCTGGCACCAATCTTGGATGAGGGAAGTTCAGCCCTCGTGCGAGCGTGACCCGAGCCTTGTGGGTGGGACCACCCGTGGGTACTGTGGCGGAGTCGGGACGACCCTGAGGGTGAGCCTCTGTTCGCCCTTGAGGACGCAGCCAAGGGTGGGCAGTGGGGCACCTTCGAGCAATACCACCAGCTGGTGGAGCGGTCGCTGCAGACAGCCTTGTCCGTGGTGGCCGACGAACTGCCCGGAGTCGCCCAGGTTCACGTTTCCTTTCTCGCATGATGTTGTTCTTTTCTTGGTTTTTGTCACAATCGACGACCTCTGTTTTGTTTCCTTAGGAGCTCGAGACCCAGTCCCTCGGGAAGTCGGTCTTTCTCCGGTGGGAGAAGGGCATCTGGGACCAGCTTCAGCGGCAGAAGGGCCTTCTTGTCAATGCTAACGAGCTTCTGTCGGCGCAAAGCACGGAGGTGGAGGACCTTCGCCTTCGCTATGCTGACGTGAAGGTTGAGGCAGCCACGGCCCAGACGCAGCTCGCCCCTTTGGCGGCGTGGGTCAAGGAGCTGGAGGAGGAGCTTACCCGCGTGGTCAGCGATCGGGATGCCTTCCAGTCCTGGGCCGAAGAAGCGATGGCCTCGGGCAAGGCCCTCGCCGAGCAGCCAGGGGCAGAGGAGAGTGCACACCGGCTGACAAAAAGCGCTCTAAACGAGGCCCTTGCTGCGGTTGAGGCCTCGCAAATCGAGGCTGTGGTTTTGAAGGGGGCGGTCGAGGGTGAGTTCCAGTCCCCTTGTTTTGTTTCCTTTTCCTTACGTTCGCTCCGTAACTTCCTTGTATGACGTAGAGCTGGGAAGTGAAGCTTCTAGGGCGGCCGAGGCCTCTAGGGTCGAGGCCCAGCGGTTGAAGGAGAAGGCCGAGGCCTGTCAAGCCGAGACCCGACGCTAGGAGCAGAAGGCCAAGGGTGAGTTCCGTGGGCTTCCATCCCTAACTTAGGTTGTTCTTTCTTTCGCTCGACCTCATTCCATTTTCCGCGGTGCAGAGTCAGAGGCGGAGATCATTCGGGCCGCCGAGGCTTCCAGCGCGGTGTAGACGGTGCTCAAGACCGAGATTGGGGAGCACGAGGCGCTGAAACGTGCTGCCCTTTCCGCCTGCGAGGCCTTGGAGGTCAAGGGGGTTCAGTCAGGCAGCTCCCTTGGGAGCCGCTTGACTGCGCTGAGCAGCCAGATGTGCGAGCGGCTCCGAGGGGCACTACACACGGGTGTCAAGCGGGCGTTGGCCGTCATCTCCTCTCACTATCTTGGCATCGACCTCCCGGCCATCAGTGATGGCTATGTTCTGCCTGATGATGACGAGGAGGCCGACACAGCGGTCGTGAAGCTGATGGAGGTGGTGGAAGGCCCTGGCACAGCGCTGGCGATGCTCTTCGAAGAGGAGGTGGTTCCTCCCCTACCATCTGCCGATGCTGAAGGCCCTGAGCCTTGATCTGGGCCCCGAGGGCTATGTAAAAATAGAATAGGGGTTATTTTTTGTATCGTAACACTTGTGGCCATCGAGGCCTTTATTTTTGAAGTACTTGTATTTCTTAGTTGTTTTTCTTATGTTTCCAAGCCTCTGCCCTCTATTGCTCCTGATCGGATTTCATTTGCAAAACACCCCCTTGGGGCCTAAGCCATCCCTTGAGCGAGAGGTAGTGAGGGAGTGCCGTAGCCCGGAGGCGTAGGCCATCTCGTGACTCTACCGACCTCTTGCTTAGGAAACAGACCTTAGTCCGAGGAGTTTTTACAACTGATTCGTCAAAGCCTGCTAGGGACTTGGCGTAGGAATTTTTGCGAAAAACAACTGAAGAATGGTGCGTGGGACCTAGGGGACACCTAGGGGGGGTCCCCTATCTAGCCCCTGAGGGAGGCTTGGTTCTGCCAAGGCAGAACCGAGTCTCCCTTGCCATGTTACTGTATTGTTAAGGCCTACGATGGGCTCGGGGGGTTTCTTGAAAAGTTAGACCAACTAAAGAATGCTTTTTAATTGTATTTCGAGAAACGACATATACAATGCTTGGAAATTTAGGGATAAAAGCGACGTAGCTATTCTATGTTCCAAGCATTGGTGAAGACTTTGCCCTTCTCGTTGGCCAGCTTGTAGGTCCTGGGCTTCAGCACTTGGGCGATGATGTACGGTCCTTCCCATGGTAGGGTCAGCTTGTGGCGACCCTTGTTGCTCTGTGCTATCCTCAACACCAGGTCACCTACCTTCAAGTCTCGGTCTCGGACACATCGGGCCTGATAGCGCCGCAGGCTCTACTGGTATTTGGCCGAGTGTAGTAGCGCGACATCTCGGGCTTCCTCTAGTTGATCAAGGGCATCCTCTCGGGTGGTGCGGTTACTTTGTTCGTTATAGGCTTGCAGCCTCGGGGAACCATATTCCAAGTCGGTGGGGAGGATGGCCTCGACCCCATAGACTAGGAAGAAAGGCGTGAATCCCGTGGCTCGGCTTGGAGTGTTCCTCAGGCTCCAGACGACCGACGGGAGTTCGGCGAGCCATTTCTTGCCAAACTTTTTCAACCAGTTGTGAATCCTTGGCTTGAGGCCTTGTAGGATCATGCCGTTGGCATGCTCTACTTGGCCGTTGGTCCTTGGGTGTCCTACGGCCGACTAGGCCACACGGATGTGGTGGTCATCGCAAAACGTCAGGAACTTTTTGCCGGTGAACTACGTCCCATTGTCGGTGATGATGGTGTTGGGGACCCCAAACATGTGGATAATGTCAGTGAAGAACAGCACTACCTGCTCAGATTTGATTCGATTGATCGGACGAGCCTCGATCCATTTGGAGAACTTGTCGATTGATACCAATAGATGGGTGAAGCCCCCGGGGGCCTTCTGTAGAGGCCTGACCATGTCGAGCCCCCATACGGCGAACGGCCACATGATGGGGATGGTTTGTAGGGCCAGGGCCGGGAGATGTGTCTGCCGGGCATAGTACTGGCATCCTTTGTAGGAGCGTACTAGCTTGATAGCGTCGGTGACTGCCGTCGGCCAATAGAACCCTTGGTGGAAAGCGTTCCCTACGAGCATCCGAGGCGCTGCATGGTGCCCGCAGGCGCCGGCGTGTAAGTCCCGAAGCTGGGCTTGGCCCGCCTCGGCACTGATACACCGTTGGAGGACACCTGAGGGACTTCGCCTATACAATACGTCATTGTAGAGGGCGTAGGTCTTGGCTCAGCGCGCAAGCCATCGCGCTTCAGTTCTATCGTCAGGAAGCTCCCCTCGATCAAGCCAATCGAGGAATGGGACTCGCCAATCCACGTCCTGATCAGTCTGCGGAGGCTCGGCATTGACTTCCATGACCTCGCGCTCGGTCAAGGGGGTCTCGGCAGCAGAGGGGGCGTCGAGCTTTGCCATGGGTTCCACAGGTGGGCCCTCCTCTGTTGCCGAGGTGTGGCCAATGGAAGGTTTGTGGAGGTCTCTGGCAAAGACATTCGGGGGGACCGGGGCCCGTGCCGAGGCCATCTTTGCCAGCTCATCGGCGGCCTCGTTGTACTTCCGTGCGACATGATTTAGCTCGAGACCGTCGAACTTGTCTTCTAGGCGTCGTACCAACTTGCAGTAGGCCTCCATTTTGGGGTCAAGGTAGTTTGACTCCTTCATCACTTGATCTATGATGAGCCACGAGTCACCTCGGACATCGAGGCGCCGTGCCCCAAGTTCGATGGCGACTTGTAAGCCGTTGATGAGGGCCTCGTATTTGGCCACGTTGTTGGAGGCGGTGAAATGGAGCCACACCATGTAGCGCATGTGTACTCCGAGGGGTGAAATGAAGAGCAGACCCATGCATGCCTCGGTCTTCATCAGGGATCCGTCGAAGTACAGGGTCTAGCACTCCGTCTGAATTTGAGTAGGTGGTAGTTGGGTATCTATCCATTCAGCCACAAAATCAGCCAAGACCTAAGACTTGATCGCTTTTCAAGGTGCAAAGGTCAAGGTTTCCCCCATAAGCTCGATAGCCCACTTGGCTATCCTGCCTGAGGCCTCCTGGTTATGAACTATCTCGCCCAGGGGGAAAGATGACACCACAGTCACTAGGTGCGACTCGAAGTAGTGATGCAGTTTGCGCCGGGCCAGGACCACGGCATAGATCAGCTTCTGGATGTGGGGGTAGCGTGCTTTGGTCTTGGAGAGCACCTCACTGATGAAATAAACAGGTCATTGGGTGGGCAGAGTATGCCCCTCTTCCTACCTCTCCACCACTACGGCAGCGCTGACCACTTAGGTCATTACGGCGACGTAGAGTAAGAGGGTCTCGTCCATGGCTGGGGGTATCAGGACGGGAGGATTTGTGAGCAGTGCTTTGAGTCCGTCGAGGGCTTCTTCAGCCTCGGGAGTCTAAGAAAAACGCTCGGATTTTCTCAAGAGTCGGTACAGAGGCAAACCTTTTTCGCCGAGGCACAAGATGAAGCGGCTCAGGGCCACAAGGCATCCCATGACCCTCTGTACTCCCTTGAGGTCTCTGATTGGTCCCATGCCGGTTATGGCCGAGACCTTCTCTGGGTTGGCTTCAATGCTGTGTTCCAAGACTATGAATCCTAAGAGCATACCTCGGGGGACCCCGAACACACACTTCTCGGGATTGAGCTTGATGCCCTTCTCTCTAAGGCATTTGAAGGTTATCCTCAAGTCATCGACGAGACCCTCGGCCTTTCTGGTCTTGACCACGATGTCGTCTACGTAGGCCTCGACGGTCCACCCAATGTTGTCACCAAAGACCTGGGTCATGCACCGCTGGTATGTGGCACCTGCGTTTCTGAGGCCGAAGGGCATCGTCATGTAGCAGTACATGCCGAATGGTGTGATGAAAGAAGTCGCGAGCTGGTCGGACTCTTTCATCCTGATTTGATGGTAACCTAAGTATGCATCAAGGAAGGACAGGGTCTCGCACCCTATAGTAGAATCAACGATTTGATCGATTCGAGGTAATGGGAAGGGGACCTTTGGACAGGCTTTGTTCAAACTGGTGTAGTCTACACACATCCTCCATTTCCCATTTTTCTTCTTGACTAACATGGGGTTAGCCAACCACTCTGGGGGGACACTTCCTTAATGAACCCGGCCACCAAGAGTTTCTGTATCTCCTCACCGATGGCCCTACGCTTTTCCTCGTCGAAGCGGCGTAGGCATTGCCTCGTGGGTCTAGATCCGGCCCGGATGTCTAGGGCATGCTCGACGACCTCCCTTGGTATGCCCGGCATGTCCGAGGGACTCCATGCGAATATGTCGTCGTTTGCACAGAGAAAGTCGATGAGCACGGCTTCCTATTTGATGTCGAGGGTGGCGCTGATCCTCAGCGCTCGGTCGTCAGGGCAGGCGAGGGTGACCGGGATGAGTTTGATGGTTTCTGCAGGCTTGAACGCCCCCACGCAATGCTTGGAGTCAGGCACCTCACCACTGAGTTGGTCGAGGTGGGCGATGAGGGTCTCGGCCTCTGCAAGAGCCTCGGTGTACTCGATGCATTCAACGTCGTAGTCGTATGCATGTTCGTACATGGACTCAATCATGATGACACTGCTAGGGCCTGACATCTTGAGCTTGATGTAGGTATAGTTGGGCACTGCCATGAACTTGGCATAGCACGGCCACCCCAGAATGGCATGGTAGGCTCCCCCGAACCCGACTACCTCGAAGGTGAGGACTTCCTTGTGGTAGTTGGAGGGGGTGCCAAAGCAGATAGGAAGGTCAATGCGCCCGAGGGGTCACATGCGCTTCCTTGGCACGATGCCATGGAAGGGTGCGATGTCGCCTCGGAGCCTCGACCGGTCGATCTCCAAGAGCTCTAGGGTGTTGGCATAGAGGATGTTGAGGCCGCTGCCTCCGTCCATCAACACCTTGGAGAGTCGGGTGTTGCCGATGATCGGGTCGACAACCAATGGGTACTGCCCAGGATTCAGAACATGGTCAGGGTGGTCATCTCGATCGAAGGTGATCGCCTCTCAGGACTAGTCGAGGTACTGGGGGTGGCCACCTTGACTGAGAAGACTTCTCGGCGTTCCCTCTTGCGCTACCGTGCCATGAGGCATGCCGAGGGCCCACTGAAGATCATGAAGGCATTGCGTACCTTGGGGAACCCATCATCCTTGTCCTCGTCCCGGTCGCCAACGCCCTTCTGCTTGGTGTCGTCGTCGGGGAGCCCGAGCCTGGTGTAGTAACGCCACAACATGGTGCAATCCTCGAGAGCGTGCTTGACTAGGCCCTGGTGGTAAGGGTAGGGTTTCTTGAGCATGTCATCGAAGGGCCTAGGGCCTTTGAAGCCTCAGTGGTTCTTGCATTCCGCGGCCATGACCAGATCGGCCTCCAGGACCTCCTGCTTCCCCAGGCACCCCTTTTTCTTTCTCTTGGGTAGGTGGGAGGCTGAGGCCTCGGGGGCCTCATCCCTCCGCTTACCCCTGGTGTCGGTGTCGGGGAAGATGGTCCAACAGCCTCTTCACCCGAGGCAAAGCTGGTGGCGATGTCGAGGAGCATGGCAGCAGAGCGCGGCACGTTCCGACCTAACTCTCGAACCAAGTCCTGACAAGAGGTGTCGGAGAGGAAAGCCTAGACGATCTCCGAGTCGCCGACACTAGGCAACTCGGTGCACTATTTGGAGAAGCGCCGGATGAAGTCTCGGAGAGACTCTTCCGGCTTCTGGCGACAACTCTTAAGATCCTAGGAGTTCCTAGGGCGCATGTATGTGCCCTAGAAGTTCCCAATGAAGACCCTAACCAAGTCGCGCCAGTCGTGGATTTGCGAGGGAGGAAGGTGCTCGAGCCAGGCTTGCGCTGAGTCTGACAAGAGCAAGGGGAGGTTGCGGATGATGAGCAGGTCATCATCCATGCCACCTAGCTAGCAGGCTAGGCGGTAATCGGCAAGCTAGAGTTCAGGGTTGGTCTCGCCGCTGTACTTCACGAGATTGGCTGGTTGTTGAAACCGGGCGGGGAAAAGAGTAGCGCGGATGGCCCTGCTGAAGACCTGAGGGCCTAGCGGCTCAGGGGAAGGACTGCGGTCCTCCCCGCTGTCATAGCGACTGCCCCAGTGTGGGTGGTAGCCCCGAGCGGGCCCCTTGTTGTCGTGGTGTCGTCGCCTACTGACCACCTCATGGTCTCCCTGTACCTTGCGTCGATTGCCGAGGCGGTCCAGAAGCACGGGGGCCCTATGGGCTATCGGCGCTCGATCGGGCTCAAGACGAGCTGGGGCTTCCCTATCCTGCTGAGGCAGTGCCATGGGCAGGTTCGAGGCATCCCCATGTCGTCAAGAGGTGGAACTCTCAGCCTGCTGAACTATGGCGGTCTCTAGGAGATCCCAGAGCTCACCACGGACCCGTCGCCCCTTCGTGGTAGAAGGCTCAGGCATTGCGCAAACCAGCATTGCTGTAGCCGCGATGTTCTGGCTAGCGCGATTGAAGACTAGGGGTTGCTCACTCCCTTCATCGTCATGGATGCGGTGATACACATCGCGGGCCCTCCGTCGGGCTCCCCCGCCTTCGCCATGACCTCGCTGTTCCTGTTCGAGAGAGTCTCGAAGCTGCTGTAGAAGGAGTTGGTCTTGTTCGACCTTGGCCTGGAGCTCATGGAGCTGTTCTAGGTCTGGGCGCTGAGGTCGCGCAAGAGCGACGTTCTCATTTCGTGCGGCCAGCAGGACGGCGCGTGGAGGTGTGGCGGCGCCCGTACCTGGGTGAAGCAGGGAACGGTACCTGCCGCCTCGTCCTCTTCACCCGCCCTCGGCATCCCGAGCCCGACGTGAAAACACTCGCGAGTGGGGTCGTAGGTGCCTTCGTCGTCGGAGTTGGAGTAGCCAAAGCAGTAGTCGCTTGCGACCAAGAACTGGCGCAAAGCCCCAGGGTCGTTGAGTTCGGAGAAATCCACTCTGGGCCATGCCTCGTTCTCATCCGAGGAGTCGGCATGGGTGCTCAGGTCAAGAGCGAAGCGCTGGCGGCGTTCTAAAGGATGCTCGTGAGCGGCAGTGTAAGCGTAGGCATAAGAGGCGGCAACATTTCTCAACCCAAAGGGGTATGGGGATGGTGCCATCGCCAGATTCTGCCCCGCTGGGGTCGGTTCTTCAGGGAGTGGTGGAGCGGAGCTTGATGACTGGGCATTGCCGCATGCCCTAGGTGACTTTCCTTTGTCTAAGCTCAGGCTAGACAGGTCCCCAACTTGGGACCCTATGCCAATAGCTGGTCATAGGATATCGGCAGGGGGTGGCGTGCCGCCCCAGATTCGCGTAGCGTCGGGGTGGCCTTGTTCATGTCGTGCTTGGCGAGCGCGACGAGAGCGGCCGCCCGGGCGCCGCCTGCGCCTGGGTTGCCGGTGCATAACTTCATCATCGGACAGTGGGGCTCGAGGGGTGAGGAGTACCATGTCATACTCATGCCCTAGAGACATGAACTCTAGGCTCCCGAACCAAACCACGGTGCTGAGATGCAATGGTCGTATGGGGTCTGCCATCCGGAACCTGCTGGGATGATGAAATTGACACGCAGACGCCCCTACCTGGCGCGCCAACTGTCAGTGTTTCGGACCGGGGGGTCCTCAACCAACTAGTGAATTTGTTCTGCGTGCTCCCAATTCCAGATGGTGATACAAAGAGACACAAGATTTATACTGGTTTAGGCAATCGAGGCCCTATGTCCAGTCTGAGAGGTCAATCTTGTATTCCTTGCACCAAAGTGCTCGTAGTAGGGGGTTACAAGCTAGGGGAGAGAGGGAGCTGGTCCCAGGTCTCGGCAGGGATGTCGTGCGGGCCGCTTGAGGCGTTGCTCTCAGGCGGCAGGGATGTGCGCATGTGTGTGTGTTACAAGGTGTTCCCCTTTTTTCTAAAATGGCCCAAGTCCTCTCCTTTTATAGCCTGAAGGGAGGACAAGGATGGTACATGAGCAAACTATATGGTGTCGTGTGAACAGAGGCAGCGTGTTCGGGCCCTGTAGCCTGTTCCTGTGGTGGCGTGGTCGTTGGAGTGGTTCGTCCTTGGAGCACTGGGGCGGCGTGGTCGTCCGATCAGATCCTGTGCGTCGTGGGAGCCCTAGGACTGCCTCGGAGTGGGTGCGGCGGTGAACGTGTAAGCCACTGTGGACAAATTGTGCGCGAGGCCGAGACTTGGTCGGTGCTGAGGCTGCACCGCGGTGGAGGGGTCTCGGCAGGCGCGAACCCCAAGATAGCTGAGACCTTGGTGTACAGTGCCGAGGCCTCAAGTGGGCAGCTGATTGTGGGCATAGCGTTAGGACATAGTGGCCGGTAATCCTCGCCGTACCCTGTCCCAGCCGGTATGGCACTGATCGTGGGCACAATGTTAGGACATAGTGGCCGGTAATCCCCGCCGTGCCCTGTCCCAGCAGGTATGGCGCTGATCATGGGCACAGCGTTAGGACATAGTGGCCGGTAATCCCCGCCGTGCCCTGTCCCGGTAGGTATGGTGTTGATGCGACCTCGGGTCCCATCGGCCATTCTGTGGCGTTGAGCCCTCGTCCGGCTGAGATTGCGGGAGTGGTTGAAGCTTTAATGAGACATGACGCGCTGTCTAGAGGGTTGGTCGAGGCGAGGGGTGACAGGGTGCGAATGACCCGGCCTCGAGCGACACGGAGAACGAGGCCTCGCACGAGACGGAGATTGGGCTCCTTGCCGAGGCCTCGCGCGAGACGCCTCGCGTGATACGGAGAATGCACCCCCTGCCGAGGCCTTCTGCGGAGAGCCTCGGGTGAGGCGGAGACGGCGTTCCCTACCGAGGCCTTCCCTGGAGAGCCTCGCGCGAGGCAGAGTTTGCGTTAGGATGCCGAGACCTCCTGCTCGAGGCTCGAGGCGAGGAGGAGGAGGACCCAGTGGGCTCGGTCGTGGCAGATGTGGGGCCCATGGCTTACCTTCTCTCTTTATTTTTTAGATGGGACTTTAGCGACCCATTTGATGTTTGCTTGGGGTACCCCGTTCTAAGGTACCCGACAAGAAGGTACTTAGCTAGACTTACCCGACATAATTGAAAATAAAGTGACACCAAGAATTATGAAGGGCTTTATAGTAGGATAGCTGACTCATTTGCAAAAAGGCATTTTTAGCATTTCAAGAACCTTTCCAAAAGCATTATTGTCAAGTTAATTATTATTAACATGTCGACTATACTTGCACCTATACTAGAGCAAGCATGTGATTAAGCAAATAATGATAACCAATGATCATTAACAACTTCCATAATGTCATATCCATTATAACTGTCCAAGTGTTCCATCAACATTACTACGATGAAGTAACTCAAGTCAAGTGTTCACTATCCGGTGAACGATTGCGATTCGAATCGATTATTAACCAGCTGGTAATTTATTCCTTACACAAACCTCACTCACCCGCTAAAGTGAGATATCGGTCACCGAGTCAACTATCCAAGAAAAATAATCTCGAGTTTGCCAGGAACCACATGTATCCTGGGGCCGACCGACTGCCTTTCGGTCTTATCATCGTGCCCCCGTGTCCTACCACACCTGCTCCGGTACAGTGCACTACGGGCAATCCACTCGGCCCGAATAATCTCCCAGCTTCGCAGTCGAAAGGTACGTTATTTGGCTAGCTAAATGTAAGGCATGCGTTCAACATGACCCGAGGCCCAACAACGGTTGGTCCTTAATCGACACAGACGAAAAGCACTACAGTCCAAAACCCTGTAAGTCTCCGTTCGGTCTCAACTTCAAATTAACACTTAGTTATACCATGACTACATAGTTATTCAAGTAGATCTAGGTAACCACCTATAGCTCGCAGGTGATAGGAAATCACCCGACTTCTACCGGTCTAAGCCAACTAAGCATTGACTCGACTGCGGATACCAAGATAACAAGGATATAGTATAACAAAGGTAGACAAGGTATAATGCAGCAACGGTTGTAAATAACTCCTGAACGTAATGCATCAATTAAAGTAAAGCATTAATTAATAATCGCAAACCGGGGAGAAAAATGCTTCGGGGCTTGCCTCTCTCGAAGGAGCTCGGGCGGTGATTGGGGCACTCCGGAAGTTCCTCAACGTCCTCCTCGTCTGCTTCGGTCACTTCTTGTGGCTACACCTCGAGCTGCTCCTCGGGCTCCTCGGGTATGATGACCGGGCTCTTGGTTTGCGATCCTGTATGATGCAGGTGCGTAAGTGCTTATGCAAAAGGTGCATCGGATGAAATGAACACAATGAATATGCTTGCATGCAAGGTAGTCAACATCATCCAAGAACATGTACTACAAGCACATGTTATCTACTGCATTCTCTTCTACTACTAATATGCTAAGTCAACACATCTCATTAAATGCTTCAAAGTTACACCAAAGCTTCACTAATTTCTTAATCATGCATAAAGCAACATTTGATTAAACCCTAATTAATAATAAGTTTGAATAGCAACATCTATTTTTATATCATAGAAAAATCTTAGAAAATTACCATGGCACAGTACTACCCTAAGTAGTCTACCATCAAATTTTTATGGCATTTGGATAAGTGGAATAGCCTACACAAAAATGACAAGCTTCTACCTAAATATGAGCATGAAAATACTTTGTATTATGAAAAGTGTCAAACAATAGATTTAGTATTTTTCCCATGATCTTCATAGCATATAATCACTGTACAAAAATTTTCACATGCATGTTTTATACAAATTTTGCTCTCTAGCAAAAATAATAAAAATCAACCATTAAAGGCACTTGAACTACACCTCATAATTTTTCTACAGGACATGCATGGCATATATTTTTCCTAGAAAGTACATTACACAAGAAGGGTAACAAACTTGGAATCATATTTTTCTGAAACATATAGGATTTACTAAACATTTCACAAGATATCAGCAATATCAAGAATTAAATAAAGCCCTACATTAAAGTATCTCAAAAATGACATGCAGTATTTTTATCATGTAGATCTGGTGACAAGGAACACAACAAAATTTGTTTCATCAATTTTGGAGCAATATAACTTGAGATATATATTTTACAAGCTTTTTAAATCAATTTTTGAAATCATTTTCTTTAAAATTGAAATTCCACCGACCCAAAACTGCTAGGTGCACCCGGTGCAGTGCGCCCAGAGGTGCTGCCAGGCGGGACCTGTGGTCAATCCGGGCCCACGTGTCAGCCAGAGCCGAGCAGGGGCCGTCGCTGACCGGCCGGCTTTCGCCGCCGGTGAACTCGCTAGCGGTGAGGTCACCACTAGGGGCTCCCCGCAACGAGGCAGACCCGGTGCGCCAAGAACGGGCACTGGAGGAGCTCGGAAGGGAGCTCGACGGCGCGCATGGCAGAGCGGTGGCGTGGCTCGTCGGCAGTACGCCGACTCCGGCTATGGCAGGACGCGGGGAGGCGCGCATGAGATTCGCGAGGGCAAGGCGGAGCTCACGCGCGCGAAAGGAAGGAGAGATGTGGAGAGAGAGGGGGTGTCCACGGGAGCAGAGCTCTGCAGTGAGCTCGGCCAGGCTCCGGCAAGCAATTCCCGAGGAAGGGGAGCTTACCACGGCAAAGCGACGCGAGCACTGGGTGCGTGAGGTGGAGGCGGAGCTGTTGGCGATATGGAGTGGCCTACGGCGAACGGGAGCGGCCAGAACGGCCAATGCCAACGATGGTGCTTGTGTGGGTGGTGGCAGGTGCGTGCGCTGCTGCTGCTTGCATTGGCTAAAGAGAGGAAGCAAATGAGATGGAGAAGGGGGAGGCCGACGCGGCACGGCGAGTGTAGGCGCGACAGGAAGGGCGCGGGGCAGGCCGGCGGTGCCGCACGGCGTACTTGCCGGCGCATGGCTGCCACGCGGCGTGCACGCTCTGTCGCGGTCGGGCAAGTGCATGGCGAACGGGCATGGTGCGCGGGAGTAGGAGCGCGGCGTGGAGGTAGGCCAGGCCGGCTGGGCCGAAAGCGAGGCGACGGCCCATCCAAGGTGAAAGTGATTTTTTTTTCAATTTCTTACTCTCCCAAATTCATTCAAATGAATTTTTGAACTTTTTCAAAACAGTTTCAAAGTTTGGCCCAAAAATAAAAGTTGCTCAAAAATTTATTCTCTACAACTTTGCTTTAGGGACCAACTAAAAATTTTGCATAGATTTTGAATTGGGAAGTAAAAGCTAAATAGGAAGGATTTTTGACCATTTTCAATAATAATTTCAAAAGCATATTTTGTCAAAAGTTTAAATACAAACTTTGCTCCAAATATTGTGCTAAATAATTCTAGATGATTTACAATTATAGCCAAACATGTTTTATTAGCCTAGCAAGCATAATTAGGGCAAAAATAACTCTAAACCAGTGTATGCAACATTCATGTATCACGAGCATGTTTCATATGTTTCAAAGCATTATTTCAGTTATTATTTACATGATTAGGCATGTATGATTAGGATGCTTGATGATGCATAATATGCATGATTTGCAGTGCCTAAATGCTTGCATAACACCGAGGTGTTACAGCCCTCCCCCCTTATAAAAATCTTGTCCCGAGATTTGGGTTACGAACCATTTGTTATAAAAATCTTCATAAGCTTTTTGTAGATATTCTTCCATTTCCCAAGTTGCATCCCCCTCATCATGATGATTCTACTGTATCTTGTATGTTTTCACCACACTATTCTGAGTAGCACGTTCTTTAGTGTCTAACACACGGACCGATTGCTCACGATACACCAAATCTGATTTGAGTTTGATGCCTCGAGGTTCTATTCTTTCCTCCAGAACACGCAAACACTTCTTGAGTTGTGATACATGGAAAACTAGGAAGATGGTACTCATTGTCTCAGGTAACTCTAACTTATAAGCTATTGGACCTCTTCTTTCCAAAATCTTGTATGGTCCTACGAATCTAGCGGCAAGCTTTCTTTGGACTCCAAAACGTTTCTTCTTCATTAGCGTGACCTTCAGATAAACATAGTCACCCACTTCAAACACAAGGGGTCTCCTTCTTCTATCTGCATAACTTTTCTGACGTGATTGGGCCGCCTTCATATTTTGTTGAATAATATGAACTTTCTTCTTGGCCTCTTCTACAAAGTCAATACCATAATACCTTCTTTCTCCTAGCTTGACCCAATTTAGTAGTGTTCTACATTTTCTGCCATACAAAGCTTCGAATGGAGCCATCTTGATGCTTTCTTGATAACTATTATTGTAAGCAAACTTAGCTAAAGGTAACCATGACTCCCATGAACCCCTAGAAGACAACACACAGGCTCTTAACATATCCTCTAGAACAGCATTCACTCGTTCAGTCTTACCATCTGTCTGAGGATGATAAGCGGTACTACGAATCAAACTAGTTCCCAAGACTTTGTGCAAATGTTCCCAAAAGTGAGTCATGAACTATGGCCCTCTATCAGATACTATAGTCTTTGGTATACCATACAACCTCATAATTTATGCAATATACTTCTTGGCATATTGAGGTGGTCGATAATCTGTCTTGACAGGTAAGAAATGAGCAGTCTTGGTAAGATGATCCACAATCACCCAAATTGAATCATGTCCCTTTTAAGTAGTGGGTAAACCTGAGATAAAATCCATACTTATATCATCCCACTTCCAACTAGGTATGGACAAAGGTTGCAACAAACTGGCAGGTTTCATATGAATAGCTTTTACTCTACAACATGTGTCATATCTGGCAACATAGGCTGTAACTTCTTTCTTCATCTTGGTCCACCAATAATGAGGTCTCAGTTCTTGATACATCTTACTACTTCCCGGATGGATAGATAGCTTAGAAAGGTGAGCTTCATCCATGAGTTTATTCTTAAGCTCTCGATCCTTGGGAACCACAAGACGGTCGTCAAACCACAACACGCCCTGTTCATCCACTCTAAAGTGCTTAGACGGCTCTTCTTTTATTTTCTCTTTGATGTGAAATATTCCCTTGTCTATTTTCTAGCCTTCTATTATCTTACTCTCCAAATAGCAACTAGTCTGAATACTATGTAACACAGCAGGATGCATTAGATCGAACCCATCTTCAAGTAATGGCTGCACATTCAAGCAATGTGACTTTCTACTCAAAGCATCTGCCACTACATTGGCCTTTCCAGGATGATACTGCACATTCAAGTTGTAATCTTTGATCAATTCTAACCATCTTCGCTGTCTCATGTTCAGCTCTGGTTGGGTAAAGATGTACTTAAGACTCTTGTGATCTATGAAAATATTGCACACATTACCAAGTAGATAATGTCTCCAAATTTTTAGGGCATGCACAACTGCAGCAAGTTCAAGATCATGTGTCGGATAGTTGACCTCGTGCTTTCTCAACTGACGTGAGGCATAAGCAATGACTCTTCCTTCTTGCATAAGAACACAGCCCAATCCAGTTTTTGATGCATCGCAAAACACATCAAATGGTTTCTCAATGTCCGGTTGTGCTAGAACAGGAGCAGTGGTCAACAGTCTCTGCAAGGTGTGGAAAGCTGCTTCACACTCCTCTGTCCACACAAACTTGTGATCTTTCTATAGTAGACTTGTCATTGGCTTGGCAATCTTTGAGAAGTCCGGTATAAAATGACGATAGTAACCGGCTAATCCTAAGAAACTTCTAACCTCAGGAACTATGGTCGGTGCCTTCCAATCCATAACCTCTTGTACCTTACTTGGATCGACTGAAACTCCATTTTCTGACAGAATGTGACCAAGGAAAGGAACTTTCTTCAACCAAAATTCGCACTTGCTAAACTTAGCATATAGCTTATGATCTCTAAGTCTGGTCAAGACAATTCTCAGATGCTCTTCATGATCCTTCTCGTTCTTAGAGTACACCAGAATGTCATCAATGAACACAACCACAAACTTATCCAATTCTAGCATGAAAATTGTATTCATCAAAAACATAAAGTATGCAGGAGCATTTGTCAAGCCAAAGGAAATGACAAGATACTTATACAACCTGTATCTGGTGGAAAATGCGGTTTTCGGTATATCTTGTGGCCTAATCTTGATCTGATGGTAACCGGATCTCAAATCTATCTTAGAGAACACCTTAGCCTTGGCTAACTGGTCAAACAGAACATCAATATGAGGCAAGAGATACTTATTCTTGATGGTTGCAGCGTTAAGTGGCCTATAATCCACGCACATTCTCAACGTGCCCTCTTTCTTCTTCTTCACAAACAAGGCGGGACATCCCTATTCAGACTTGCTTGGCTGGATAAACCCCTTTTTCGATAACTCTTCTAGTTGCTTCTTCAGCTTAACTAATTCATCTGGAGGCATCCGATAGGGTCTCCTTGAAATCAGAGCTGTTCCGGGGATTAACTCAATTCCAAACTCAATATTCCTATCTGGCGGAAGACCAGGTAACTCATCTGGGAATACATCTGGAAACTCACACACTACCAGAATCTGATGAATAGGAATAACTTTAGTAGCACATGTCACACTTATAAGGTCCGTTCTCTGAGGCAATAGTACTTGGAAAGTACCCTCACCCTAGGGATCCTTAAGGGTAAGTACCCGACTTCCTGTATCTATAACTGCTCCCCAATCCTTCATCCAATTCATCCCTATAATGACATCCATAATTAGTCTAGGCATAACTATCAAGTTCACTCAAAACTTTCTGCTACCTAATTCAAGGGTTGCCCCTCGAACCATCTGATTGGTCAAAACATCAGCCCCCGCTGAACTTATATGGTAACCATAACCCAATTCTGTGCATAGTTATTCATGTTTTCGTGCAAATGCTTGACTCATAAAAGAATGCGATGATCCAGAATCAAATAGAACAACTGTAGGGTGTCGATTGATAGGAAACTTACCAGCGGTTACGGGCTCTCCCTCAGGAATCTCATCCATAGTCATACTATGCACCCGAGCAGTATAGGTCTACTGCTTCTTCTTGGGCGGATAAGGACAAAACCTTGAGAAGTGGCTGGGTTGATCACACTTGTAGTAGGGTCCCCTTACTATACCAGCAGATCTCACAGCTCCCTTGGAACTGCCCTGTACCGCAGTTGCGGCTGCCTTGTTGGACTGCACTGCCATCTTGTAAGGCTTCTGTGGTCCCCTGAAATTCTGACCTCTCTACTGTGGTGGCCTGAACCTAGCGCTAGGTGCAGATGAACGATAGGGAGGATGACCTCCCGTAGTGCTCTTGCTTGGGATAGACCACCTTCTAGTGCTCTCTTGCGAGTCTTGGCTGCGGTACTGGCGTTGTTGTTCTTTTCCTGCTTCAGACAATCACTAATAAAGTCATTGAATCTGGCGCGGGTGTTGGTACCCACATGCTTCATCATCTTTGGATTGAGTCCTCTCTTGAAACTAGCGATTCTCTTAGCATTGGTGTCAACCATGTCAAGAGCATAATGGCACAAGTTGTTGAAAGCATGCAAATATTGTGCCACAGTTTTGGTGCCCTGATTCAATGCCAAGAACTCTCCCAACTTCATCTCAGTCAGCCCGGGTGGAATATAAACTCCACAGAAGGCCTCAATGAACTCTCTCCATGTAATCTGAGCATTTGGAGGGAATGTGGTGCGATGGTGCTTCCACCACATTCCCGCTGACCCTTGCAACTGATGTGCAGCATACTTAGTTTTCAATACCTCAGTCAGCCTCAACACATGGAATTTATCTTCCATAGTGTTGATCCATTCTTCAGCATCGAGTGGTTCTGTTGCTTCCTTGAATATTGGTGGCCTAGTGTCCATAAAATCCTTGAAGTTGCTGTACTAATTCACCCCATTGACACCACCCTGATTGTTACCGTGTTGAACATTGTTGGCGATGGTACGTAGAAAATCCTCCATGTTCTTCTGGGATTATTTCGTGTTACGCTGACTCTCGAGCAACTATGCGAAGAACACCTCTAGGGTGAGCGAGGGAGGAGGTGGCAAATGTGGTTCATGGGGGGCTCATTGTTGTTGACGTTGTTTCCACCACTTCCACCTGTCCCAACACCATTACCACCTGTCTTAGCGGCCTCATAAGTGGTACGGCGAGTATTTGTCATCTGCATATTTCAGCAACAAGTAATGATTGAGTGAAGCTGTAATAATTGTGAGTGAATGAAAAATTATGTCGTACTGAATTTACTGGAGAGAATAAATTCATACAATAAAATAGAGGCACAATAATCGCATCCCAATTAAAACAACATCACTAATTAAATTACTTCAAATGCAAACATCGCGTCCATACAACCGAATTGCCAGCATACCTACACTGGACTTTTATGCGTTCAGATATCGCATTACTAGCCAAGTTCCAATCACATGCCAAGTCTCATAAGTTCGAAATAAGTTACATTAGGTTACATGCCGACAAAAGAAAGGTCATCGCGACAGGACCTAAACACTAGTGCAAGGCAACTAGCCTACTCCTCGGGGCCATCGTCGAGGTCGGAGACGTCACCATCGCCCCCAGGTGAAACTACAGGCTCGTCCTTGTTGTCGTCGTCGATGTCCATGCTAGCGGCGTCTGGAGAAGCAATTGGGCCAACCCCATTGTAGAGCACGTGAAAATCCTCATGCAGTTTGACGTTGTACTCCTCTAGCTCATCGACCCTCTGCAATAGAAGGTCCCTCTCGTTCCAGGCTTCATTCCTTTCCTAAACCAACTGTCCAATCATGCAGTCTGCATTGTTGTTGCCCTGAGTCAACGTATGCACCCGCTGCATAGCTTTATCACCTCTCTCTACCGCCTGGTCCTGTTGTAAGCTCATATCAGCCAACTGCTCCTACAAACTAGCTATAGCACACACCCGCTTCTTCTTCTGCTTTCTTACCTTGAGCTTATCATCACCACGCAAGCCAGTCAAAGTCCAGTAGGTACACTCAAGACCCTGATATGCTCTGATAGCGGCAAACATAGCACTCATAGCATGGTTGTCACTAGCCTGTCCCTCAACTAGACCTCTAACCAAAGCACTTCCCTGAGGCTGAACCCAAATAGCATCACGAGGATCATCCCTAGGAAAGGTGCCAGCTAGAGCTGCTGCAAGCTCACTGGGAAATCTGCTCATGATGTCTCTGATGACATGGAAAGCTGCTCCCTCTGCACACTCAACAGGAGTGCGACCCTCAAACTCCAAGTGTCAACCATCCCACTCTGGAGCATCACCAAGAGCAGGAACTGTGATCTCTACCACTGTAAGTCCATCCTCTACTAACTGGCTCTCATTCTAAAAGTACACCGGCTCTTGACCCTCTGGGTACCCCACATCATGGAGCACTCTCCAAAGCAAGGTCAGCATGCCAAACTCGCTCAAGAAGGTGTCCATGGTGCGGTGCTCCCTTAGGGCCAACTGACGTCGAGGTGCTCTTCCTCCGGTGGACTTATGGGCAGTCTGCTTCGTGCGGGCCATCTGTAGCAAAAAAAATTTATTACCCTGTGAGAACATATTTTAGGTGATATCACTTTTATCAAAATGAGATAATCAATTTATAAGGGGAGGAATGCATGACATGAATGAAATGCACAAGTAATATGATGTATGTACATGCCGTACGTTCTCACAAACTTATGAAATAAATAATTTCTAGCGATGAATTCGGTGGCATACAAACGATCTCTCAAATACGTATCTAATACGTTCTACAGGATAATGTTGTTATGTACCTGCAGAAGATTCATTTCAGCCCAATTCCCAATGAATGCATAAAAGCAGTAAATTTTATCTACACACTTTACACGAATCCCCAGATACGCATACAACTGTAGTAACTATCCGAACCATCGTCCTATTGACGGCATCGCCTCAACGGACGGAATACCCACACATGAGATACCTTTGTAAAACATGCATAGAACATGTAATTACTCCAGCATCATATAAGCATTCACCCTAGATCGGCGGTGTATCCGATCATGCTCTCATAACTCACACTTACCGAGGCATAGAGGCAAATGATCCATACACTACCACTCAAACAAGTGGCACTCATACAATAGCACGCCGTATGAGCAACGAAAGAGAAATATGATGCAAGAACCCCAAGTCAGTACTTAATTAAGCCACCTAGAGTCCTTAACTGGACATAAAGGATATGACCACTGGCACACTTTTTAGTTTGGAACTCACGTTTTTCAAACGCCTTTTTGTTTTAAATACACTTATGAACAGTAATACGCTAAACCATGCTCTGATGCCAGCTGTAACAGAACCGACCAATTATACAAAATTAAGTAAGAAAATCATCCGCCAGAGCAGATGATTTAGCAAACTTAAGCCCGTATAACCCGGTAGTCCATGAAATCACGAAGGATTTCAAACCAACTCACATACCAGCCAAGATCGTAATAAGTTTAGCGGTCACCATCACATATTACATAAAAGTTCGCATCATAGGTACATCGAAGTTTAAAGATAGTTATTATAACCGAGTTCAAATAGAAGTAGCGGAAGCCATTTGTTCAAAACCACACACACTCACACGGAGTTCAAGTACAGTGCCAGCTGATGATCATCTCCAACAAAAACATTAGATGAGACGTAAGGAATGACCATGCCCATGGTCCTAAGTATCACCCATCGTAGGATAAAGGCAGTTGATATAGTACCCGTAATACATCTGCCCATCTGCAACAAGTGGGAACAAAACCCTGAGTACGAGAAGGTACTCAGCTAGACTTACCCGACATAACCGAAAATAAAGTGACACCAAGAATTATGAAGGGCTTTATAGTAGGATAGCTGACTCATTTGCAAAAAGGCATTTTTAGCATTTCAAGAACCTTTCCAAAAGCATTATTGTCAAGTTAATTATTATTAACCTGTCGACTATATTTGCACCTATACTAGAGCAAGCATGTGATTAAGCAAATAATGATAACCAATGATCATTAACAACTTCCATAATGTCATATCCATTATAACTGTCCAAGTGTTCCATCAACATTACTACAATGAAGTAACTCAAGTCAAGTGTTCACTATCCAGTGAACGATGGTGATTCGAATCGATTATTAACCAGCTGGTAATTTATTCCTTACACAAACCTCACTCACCCGCTAAAGTGAGGTATCGGTCACTGAGTCAACTATCCAAGAAAAATAATCTCGAGTTTGCTAGGAACCACATGTACCCGGGGGCCGACCGACTGCCTTTCGGTCTTATCATCGCGCCCCCGTGTCCTACCCACACCTGCTCCGGTACAGTGCGTTGCGGGCAATCCACTCGGCCTGAATAATCTCCCAGCTTCACGGTCGAAAGGTACGTTATTTGGCCAGCTAAATGTAAGGCATGCGTTCAACATGACCCGAGGCCCAACAACGGTTGGTCCTTAATCGACATAGACGGAAAGCACTACAGTCCAAAACCCTATAAGTCTTCGTCCGGTCTAAACTTCAAATTAACACTTAGTTATACCATGACTACATAGTTATCCAAGCAGATCCAGGTAACCACCTATAGCTCGCAGGTGACAGGAAATCACCCGACTTCTACCGGTCTAAGCTAGCTAAGCATTGACTCGACTACGGATACCAGGGTAACAAGGATATAGTATTACAAAGGTAGATAAGGTATAATGCAGCAACGGTTGCAAACAACTCCTGAACATAATGCATCAATTAAAGTAAAGCATTAACTAATAATCACAAACCAGGGAGAAAAATGCTCCGGGGCTTGCCTCTATTGAAGGAGCTCGGGCGGTGATCGGGACACTCCAGAAGTTCCTCAACGTCCTCCTCGTCTGCTTCGGTCACTTCTTGCGGCTACACCTCGAGCTGCTCCTCGGGCTCCTCGGGTATGATGACCGGGCTCTCGGTTTGCGATCCTGTATGATGCAGGTGCGTAAGTGCTTATGCAAAAGGTGCATCGGATGAAATGAACACAATGAATATGCTTGCATGCAAGGTAGTCAACATCATCCAAGAACATGTACTACAAGCACATGTTATCTACTGCATTCTCTTCTACTACTAATATGCTAAGTCAACACATCTCATTAAATGCTTCAAAGATACACCAAAGCTTCACTAATTTCTTAATCATGCATAAAGCAACATTTGATTAAACCCTAATTAATAATAGGTTTGAATAGCAACATCTATTTTTATATCATAGAAAAATCTTAGAAAATTACCATGGCACAGTACTACCCTAAGTAGTCTACCATCAAAATTTTATGGCATTTGGATAAGTGGAATAGCCTACACAAAAATGACAAGCTTGGACCTAAATATGAGCATGAAAATACTTTGTATTATGAAAAGTGTCAAACAATAGATTTAGTATTTTTCCCATGATCTTCATAGCATACAATCACTGTACAAAAATTTTCACATGCATGTTTTATACAAATTTTGCTCTCTAGCAAAAATAACAAAAATCAGCCATTAAGGCACTTGAACTACACCTCATAATTTTTCTACAGGACATGCATGGCATATATTTTTCCTAGAAAGTACATTACACAAGAAGAGTAACAAACTTGGAATCATATTTTTCTGATACATATAGGATTTACTAAACATTTCACAAGATATCAGCAATATCAAGAATTAAATAAAGCCCTACAATAAAGTATCTCAAAAATGACATGCATTATTTTTATCATGTAGATCAAGTGACAAGGAACACAACAAAATTTGTTTCATCAATTTTGGAGCAATATAACTCGAGATATACATTTTACAAGCTTTTTAAATCAATTTTTGAAATCATTTTCTTTAAAACTGAAATTCCACCGACCCAAAACTGCTAGGTGCACCCGGTGCAGTGCACCCAGAGGTGCTGCTAGGTGGGACCCGTGGTCAATCCGGGCCCACAGGTTAGCCGGAGCCGAGCAGGGGCCGTCGCTGATTGGCCGGCTTTCGCCGCCGGTGAGCTCGCTGGCGGTGAGGTCTCCACCAGGGGCTCCCCGCAACGAGGTGGACCCGGTGCACCAAGAACGGGCACTGAAGGAGCTCGGAAGGGAGCTCGACGGTGCGCATGGCGGAGCGGTGGCGCGGCTCGTCGGCGGTACGCCGACTCTGATCACGGCAGGGCGCGGGGAGGCGCGCACGAGATTCGCGAGGGCAAGGCGAAGCTCACGCGCGTGAAAGGAAGGAGGGATGTGGAGCGGAGAGGGGTGTCCACGAGAGCAGAGCTCTCCGATGAGCACGGCCAGGCTCCGGCGAGCGATTCCTGAGGAAGGGGAGCTTACCACGGCAAAGCGACGCGAGCACTGGGTGCGCGAGGTGGAGGCGGAGCTGGTGGCGAGATGGAGCGGCCTACGACGAACGGGTGCGGCCGGAACGGCCAACGACGGTGATGGTGCTTGTGCGGGCGGTGGCGGGTGCGTGCGCTGCTGCTGCTTGCACTGGCTAAAGAGAGGAAGCAAATGAGATGGAGGAGGGGGAGGCAGACGCGGCACGGCGGGTGTAGGCGCGACAGGAGGGGTGCAGGGCAGGCCGGCGGTGCCGCGCGGTGAACTCGTCGGCGCATGGCCGCCACGCGGCGTGCGCGCTCTGTCGCGGTCGGGCGAGTGCGCGGCGAACGGGCGCAGCGCGCGGGAGCAGGAGCGCGGCGCGGAGGTAGGCTGGGCCGGCCTGTGCAGCTGGGCCGAAAGTGAGGCAGCGGCCCATCCAAGGTGAAAATGATTTTTTTAATTTCTTACTCTCCCAAATTCATTCAAATGAATTTTTGAACTTTTCAAAACAGTTTCAAACTTTGGCCCAAAAATAAAAGTTGCTCAAAAATTTATTCTCTACAACTTTGCTTTAGGGACCAACTAAAAATTTTTCATAGATTTTGAATTGGGAAGTAAAAGCTAAATAGGAAGGATTTTTGACCATTTTCAATAATGATTTCAAAAGCATATTTTGTCAAAAGTTTAAATACAAACTTTGCTCCAAATATTGTGCTAAATAATTCTAGATGATTTACAATTATAGCCAAACATGTTTTATTAGCCTAGCAAGCATAATTAGGGCAAAAATAACTCTAAACCAGTGTATGCAACATTCATGTTTCACGAGCATGTTTCATATGTTTCAAAGCATTGTTTCAGTTATTATTTACATGATTAGGCATGTATGATTAGGATGCTTGATGATGCATAATATACATGATTTGCAGTGCCTAAATGCTTGCATAACACCGGGGTGTTACACATGGGTCCCTCCTAAATTCCCCACTACTCTCCTATATAGAATTAGAGTCTTTTTAAAACAAGGGAACAATCGGTAGTCGCTATTGTACTAGACGCTCCTGCTCCTCTGTTTAAAAAAGAAGAAGCTCCAGCTCCTCACCAAATGGCAAACATGGATTAGTGATGGATATGCCTGAATTCCACTCTAACACGTAATATATAACACAACCAATATATTTAGAATTGATTATAAAAATCTATATAATTGATTAGAAAAATCTATATTCGTAACAGAAGAAAATGTGCATGACCACATGTGCCATATTCAAGTACAACATCATCTGTCAATATACAAGTGCAGTTATTGTACGATGAATTTGACAAGAAACACATTCTTAAAGTCTGTCGAAGTGCTAGAGACATTTGCTATGCAATTCTTTGCCATTTAGATAGTCAAATAATGGTAAAATTAAGGTTTGAGTTAGGCCTTCTTAATTATTACAGATTTTTGTAATAAGTTGTCTAGTTCTTTTAAATATAAGAGATGATGCCGAGTTCATTTCTCTTATAGGTATTAGCCCGTGCGGTGCTACGGACAAATCAATTTTATATGAAATGATATAATTCAAACATTTGATAAGCATAATATGCTAGATACAGTATTTTTTAGTTTAATTTGTATGGCATATGCTATTATGTGTTACGTGGATTTTGTTTACCATCCATAATTGATGTTTTGTACTAAAAATTCTAAGAATAACTTTTTAGAGCATATTTGTTGACATGCCCCCTATGTTAGACTCTCGTCAGTCGGTGTCAAAGGCAGGGACATGCGTGGCGGTTAAGGAGGTAAATAGAATGGTGGGCTTCATGGTGTGAGGATCCGGTGCTGCTCCCTTGGTGACGCCCCTCCCTTCCTCCTGTGGCGTGAGACACTTGTGCTCTTAACTCGGTAGTGCCCCTGATGGCCTTCCCTGGTGGTGCCCCTCTCCCTCTCTTCCTTTCCTATGGCAGCGCCCCTCTTCCTCTTCCCTTCCCCGATCATGCGGCCTACACCGGCGGCACGTCAACAGATCTCAGTTTTTACAGCGACGGTGTGGGTTTGTGGTGTCAAGCTTGGTATGCGGCGAGCAGCAACCCTAAAAGTGGGTAACAACTAGACATCAGGCTCCATGTTGTCATAGTCGGTAGAGTGGAACAGTGCGTGTGGGCCACCATAGAGGAGAGGGATAGTGAAATTGGGGCCATGGAGAGATTGGGTGGCCGACCACGCATGGATGAAGAGTCACCAAGAGTGTTACACATCAGCTTACAATTGAATAGAATAGTCCATCTCAGCACATAGTTTTATAGGCTAGCCACATCATTTAATTATTATATAGTGCTATGATCAAACATGGCATATGAAATATATAGCCTTGAAATTGCATAGAACTATTTGAAGGATCCTCAGGAGCACGTGAGAATGAAACAAATCGTTCTCAGTGGAGGTTTGATTGTGTTTCATTTTGTGTCCAAAGGCGATCTCAATGAAATGCATGGCAAGACCATGGGAGACAGAGATAAAATAGGACTGAGAAATTAAGCGTAGTACGTAGTCAGCATGATACATCAAACGCTAGTTTCACGGGGGACTGGTATGAACCAGCTGTAGATAACTTTAAAAATTTATGGACCTTGATCAAATCTATTTTCAAGTTGATGGAACTAAAAACCCATTTACAGATTAACAAACGTTCAATAAATTTAACTCATTATTAACATTAAGAATAGGGAGTGCGATCCAAGTACAAACAACAAGAAATTGAATGCTAATACAAAACAAACAAAGGATTGGTGACATGTCACATGAGCACACACACCTGGAATCGCCCGGAGAGCAGACCTAGCTAGGGATATGAAAAAATGACTAAATCGAAAATACTTGCGCTAGCTAGCAAGTTAACTAAAAGAAATTATTTTGCTCCTACTTCATAAGAGAATGACGTTCTGTGAACTCGCAGCGTGATTAACTTTTGTTTGCAGCAGCAGGAAGAGTGGAGGAAGAATCAACATCCTGCTTGATGAAGCCATTGTTATCCTTCATCTTAGGTGCGCTCCTCATCGCCTTTTCATCCGAAGAATCCGTACTGGACATATACAATGAGATGATTTCATTCAACTGGCAGGACATAGAAGTTACTATGTATCTAGACATACATTATGTCTAAATGCTTAACAAAATTATGTCTAAATGCATAATAAAATGGATGTAAAAAATATCAAAGCGATTTGGGAGTAAGACGAGTTTAGTAACTATTTACCTAGATTCACGAGGCATGTCATCATTTTCACCGTTCATGCTGTCAGCAAAGTAATTCATCATGTCGTCTTGCAACTCCAGCAGCTGGGTGGAGACAACGATGGGTTGTTGCTGGTAATGGAACTGGGGCAGCATTGTCGTTGCGTTGATGAAGAACGGATGCTCGTACTGCGGTGGCTGTATGGTCCACGGCAGCGTTTGCGGCGGTGGTGTCACCGCAGCAATGTTGCCGTCGTCGGAAGTGACGGCGTTGTTGATCATCATCTGCTGCTCATCACCACCACCACCACCACCGTACATGAATGGTGCCCGAGCAGCAGCCGGAATGCCCTCGTCGCCACCCATCGCCGCCGTCCATTGTAACTGGAACGGCGGCGGCGGTGTGCAAGTGGAGAGGACGACGACGACATCGCCTCGGCCGCCGCCGTCCAAGTTGTGGGGACGATGTGTTAGGTTTGATCTCTCACCAGTTAGGCCCAACGGCCTTTTTGGGCCTTGTTCTCGCGCCCTGATCGGGGGCGCCCAACCCTACATGGTTGGTGGGCCCCCGTCGCACAGCGCTATAAAGGAAAGGTGGGGGCCGGGGCTCGCAGTACGAGGTTCACCGCGCCGCCAGTCACCCCACCGACATCCTAACCCTAACCCGATCTTGAGAAGGGGCGCTGCCAGCGACGGGAAGCACCACCGACGCCGGCAACGCCACCCCGACGCACACGCCGCCTCCGAGGACACCACAGCGCTGACTCCTCCCTCTCCACCAAACATCGCTGCCGGCGCGCAGATGGCGTCCGCCAACGAGATCCCGGCCGGTGCTTCAACCACTACGGCCTTCGATGGTCTGCTACTTCTCACTCCCCTTCTCTCTGCCTCTCATGTAAATCTTGAACATGTGTTCTATTCCTATGCAAAATATCCCGATCTGATGAATATGACTAAAAGAAATCCAACAATGGTACCGGAGCTAGGTTCCGAGAAGAAACCGGATCGGGAAAAGAAAATAGAAACAAGAACCCTAGACCTAAATCCTTTCAGATAAGAGAAAACCCTAGACCCAAATCCGAAAGAGGGAAGAAGGGGAAGAAGAAAGAAAAGAAGGGTTGGAACCCTAACCCTAACCCCAGTTTCCCATTCGGATGAACGAAAAAGAAAGAAATCGAAAGCACAGAAAATCGAATCGGCAAGAACGAACCCTAACCCTAACCCTAGTTTCCCATTTGGATGAACCCAAAAAGAACAACTCAAATCAGAAAGGGGAAAGTGGGGTTAGGGTTAGGGTGCGTCGGATGAACCTTCGCCGGCGCGGGAGAAGAAGCCGAGCTGGGGGCGCTGGCTCACCAGGCTCGGCCAAGGAAGCGCCGCGGCTAGGCCGCTCGACAGTGGCGTGCTCACCCGTTGGGGAGCACGCGCGCCGGCGAGGGGGCCGGCGACGGCGCCGAGGCTCGCTCCACCGCCTGCTCGCTCATCGCGCTCGCTCTCGGTTGCGGCTGCGCTGCGCTGAAGAGAGAAGAGAGAGTGCGGCGAAGAAGAAGAAGAGAGAGAGAGCAGGCGCGAATGCGCTAGGGTTTCCAGGCCACCGGTCGCGGCGATGTTTTTTATCCGGCCGAAACAGACGCCTGGCCGTCGGATCAAGACAGACGCTCGAGATTGGATGGGCCAACTCGCCGGCCCAGGCGGGCGCGAGCGCGCGCGGCACTTTGCCGGCCCAGGCCCAGGTTGCGGCCTGGGTGCGGCCTGCGAGCGCGCGGAGGACTGGGCCGAGCCGGCTTTTGCCATCTTGGGCCGCGCTGGGCTGAAATGAAAGAAGAAAAATTTTGTTATTTTCCAGGAGCAATTTTAATGCATAATTTTGATGAATTTGAATGATTTTGATACAATTTTTCTGTGCAAATTTTATCCAACGATATTTTGCTCAGAAAAATAGTAAATTTTTAGTGCTTCTGGAAAATAATAATATAAAAAGATTATTAATGTTTCCGCTGTGCATGATAATTATTGTTCTCTTTGATTAAATTTGAATCAACGGGATAATTTCATTTTAAGAGAAATGAATTTCTGATAATTTTGATGCGATTATGATATTGTTATTTTCTGACCAACGTTGTTAATAACAATATTATAATTTTTGATCCATGAGAAATTGTGCATTAATTTTACTTCTGCCCAACGGTGATGTAAAATGTTTTGCATGGATAAATTATAAGTTTTAATTTGACCAACGTTGAGTTAAAAGCATGAAATTTTATGTATAAATGTTTCTTACTTACTCTGGTGTGATTTCAGGAGGCAAATGCATTGTGAACATTGCCAACATCCCGACACTCAATGGGACCAATCACCGTGTGTGGCGGGAGAAGTATGAATTGGAACTTGCATTGGGAGAGGTCGATTTTGCCATCACCTCACCATGTTCTACTGAGCCAGAGGACCCGGTGAGAGGTGAAAATGAATCTAACGCTGATTTCGCTGCTCGAAAGCGTGATCATGCTGAAATAAGAATGAAATATGACCTTGAACATAGGCAATGGACTCTCTCCAACCGCAAGTGCCTATTGGTAGCCAAAGCCACCATAGAAGAACAGATAAGGGGCTCAATCCCTGAATATGCTACTGCCAAAGAATATCTTGAGAAAATCAAGAGTCAGTTTATTGGGTCTACCAAGGCCACAACAAGTTCACTGATTAAGAAGCTTGTGAATGAGAAATTCACTGGTGGTAGCATAAGAGAGCACATTTTGAAGATGAACACTATGGCATCTAAGCTAAAGGAAATGAATTTGAAGGAGGAGAATTTCTTGATTCATTTGATTTTTGCTTCTTTGCCAAAAGAATATGACACCTTCATTGTGAATTACAATATGCAGCCTGAAAGATGGGGCATAGAAAGACTCATCTCAATGTGTGCTCAAGAAGAGGAGAGGATTAAGTCCTCACAAGGTGAATCCACTCACTTTGTGAAGGATAACAAAAGAAAGAACTTTAATGGCAAGAATTCTAAACCACAAGGGAAACCTAAGTAGGATAAGGCCTCTTCCTCAAATTCACAGGGAAAGAAACCTCAGGATTCTGAGAATCAGCAGTATGGTGGAGCTGAAAAGGATCGGTGCAAGCACTGCTTCAAGAAGGGACACTACAAGAGGGATTGTCCAGATTTCCTGAAATCTCTGCTAAAGAAAGGTGATGAATTTATTACATTTGTAGATGAATCCCTGTATTTATGTTATGATAAATCCACTTGTTGGGTTGATTCAGGTGCAACCACTCATGTTGCAAATTCCTTACAGGGGTTAAGTGGGACGAGAACCTTGCAAAGAGGAAAAAGAACGATTAAAGTTGCAAATGGAGTGCAAGCCAATGTTGAAGCCATTGGAGTTTTTTCTTTAGAATTGAATAATGGTTTTGTACTTAGACTTAAAGAAGTACTTTATGTTCCCTCTTTGCGTAGAAATTTGATAAGTGTTTCGAAACTTAATGATGATGGAATTGATTGCCATTTTGGTGATGGCAAGTGTAAGATACTGGTTAATAATAAATGTGTTGGTCTTGCCTTCCGACAAGACAAGCTTTATTTATTATCTCTTGCTGAGAATGCGAACAATGTATGCGATGAGAATGTGAATGATTCCCCATCTGTGGATGTAACTAAGAAGCGGAAGAGAATTGATACTGTCTCTTCGAAATTATGGCATTGTCGCTTGGGCCATATTTCGAGGGGGAGAATGGAACGATTTGTTAAGAAATCAATTCTCCCGCACTTAGAATTTTCAGATTTAGAACAATGTATTGATTGCATCAAAGGAAAGTATGTCAATAAAATTAAGAAAGATGCCAAATGAAGCACAGAAATTTTAGAAATAATCCACACAGACATATGTGGTCCTTTTTCTGTAAAAAGTGTGGATGGTTATGACTCATTTATAATATTCACAGACGACTACTCTCGTTATAGCGATATTTATCCAATTAAAGAAAGATCGAAAGCATTGGATAAATTCAAAATATTTAAAGCTGAAGTTGAAAATCAGCACAATAAGAAAATCAAGATAATACGATCAGACCGAGGTGGAGAGTACTATGGGTGACATACCCCATATGGCCAAATTCCTGGACCATTTGCAAGGTTCCTACAGAAAAATAGCATAGTTGCTCAGTACTCCACACCGGGGGAGCCTTAGCAGAATGGAGTGGCTGAAAGACGTAACCGTACCTTAATGGATATGGTAAGAAGCATGATGAGTTACTCCACATTACCGATTAGTTTATGGATGGAGGCACTAAAAACCACCATTCACATACTTAATCGAGTACCAAGTAAATCGGTGCCTAAAACACCGTATGAATTATGGACAGGAAGGGAACCCTCACTTAACCATTTACGTGTGTGGGGCTGTCTGGCTGAGGCAAAAGTGTTTAACCCAAACATAGGAAAGTTAGACTCCAAGACAGTCAGTTGCCATTTTATTGGCTATCCAGAAAGATCGAAAGGATATCGCTTCTATTGTCCTAACAGACATACGAAGATTGTAGAAACAAGACACACTGTGTTCTTGGAGGATAACATGATCAGAGAGAGCATGGTAGTATGAGAAATCAGCCTACAGGAGAAGCGGGTACATGTACCCACTCCGATGGTTGAAGAACTATTCTTCACGCTACCTGCTGCTGTTGCACCGACAGTGCAGGACACTGTAATGCCAACACCTGTTGCAAGTTCTTCCGTGGCGACAATGAATGAACATGAGGAACCTGTCCTTGAGGAACCTATCCTTGAGGAACCTATAGAACCAAATGTTGCACATGAGGAAGAACAACAACAGCCCAATGTGGAATAAGTGCCGAAGGCACCTAGAAGGTCTCAAAGAATAAGAAGATCAGCTATTACTGATGACTATGAAGTTTATGAAACACAAGAATGTCAGATGGGGGATGATCCCACCTCATTTGAAGAAGCCATAAGAAGCGACCACTCATCAAAGTGGCTTAAGGCCATGGAAGATGAATTGAAATCAATGAGTACCAATAAAGTTTGGGACTTAGAAAATATTTCTAAAGGAGCCAAAACAGTAGACTGTAAATAGGTCTACAAAACAAAATATGACTCTCAAGGGAATATAGAAAGATTTAAAGCGCGACTTGTGGCGAAAGTCTTCACGCAAAGAGAAGGGATTGATTACAATGAGACGTTTTCTCCAGTCTCATGTAAAAATTACTTCAGAATTATAATGGCACTTGTAGCCCACTATGATTTGGAGTTACATCAAATGGATGTAAAGACGGCTTTTCTAAACGAGGATTTGGAAGAAAATGTCTATATGGCACAACCGAAAGGTTTTGTCGTAAAAGGAAAGGAAAATATGGGATGCCGCCTGAAGAAATCAATCTATGGATTGAAGCAAGCTTCAAGACAGTGATATTTAAAGTTTAATAGAACGATAAAAGGTTTTGGGTTTGAAGAAAATGTTGAGGACAATTGCGTTTATGCAAAGTTCAGGAATGGAAAGTACATATTCCTAATTTTATATGTGGATGATATCTTGCTTGCTAGTAGTGATATCAATCTACTAATGGAAACGAAGAAATTCTTGTCCTCAAACTTTGATATGAAAGATCTCGGGGAGGCCTCGTTCGTTTTGGGAATAGAGATTCACCGAGACAGGAGAAAAGGGGTTCTAGGATTATCGCAAAAGGCATACATAGAAAAGGTCCTGAAGAAATTTAGTATGCATGCGTGCAGTCCTTCACATGCTCCTATAGTCAAGGGCGATAGGTTTGGGGAACATCAGTGTCCCAAGAACCAATATGAAATTGACCGAATGAAAACGGTACCGTATGCTTCAGCTGTTGGAAGTTTACAATATGCTCAAGTGTGTACACACCATGACTTAGCTTTTGTTACCGGGTTACTTGGCAGATATCAAAAGAATCCAGGAATTGAACATTGGAAATTAGTAAAGAAAATCCTGCGTTATTTGCAGGGTACGAAAGGCCTCATGCTTACGTATAGAAGATCTGATTCCCTGCAGATAGAGGGGTATTTAGATTCTGATTATGCGGGAAATGATAGAAAATCCACGTCAGGATATGTATTTACTCTCGCATGAGGGGCTATATCGTGGAAAAGCTCCAAACAAACCGTAACTACATCCTCGACAATGTATGCTAAGTTTGTAGCATGCTATGAGGCAACGGGGAAGGTGAATTGGCTGAAGAAATTCATACCCGGATTGAAAGTGATTGATGATATAAATGAACCACTGAGATTGTATTGTGATAACAATCCAGCGGTACAGTACGTTCACAACAATAGGTCAAGTGATGCTGCCAAACACATTGACATAAAGTACTATATTGTGAAAGATAAAGATCGGAATCATATAATAAATCTTGAGCATATAAGAAAATGCTCGCGGATCCGCTCGCAAAGGGCTTACCACCCAACATGTTCAGAGAACACGTAGCCGGCATGGGTTTAAGGGAAAGCCTATGATTCCTGAACATACGAAGGGCCCAAAGAAAGTTTACATTTCAAAACGGAGAAGTGTATTGTGGCTGTTAGTCTAACGGCACTAATTGTTGTGACGATGAGACATTTCTATGCACTAATATGTGATGAAATAGGATGGAAGCAAGAAAAATATGAATTGAAAATTTTAAGTATGAAATTAAAGAACGAAGAATAAATGAGAGATCAAGGGGGAGAATGTTAGGTTTGATCTCCCACCAGTTAGGCCCAACGGCCTTTTTGGGCCTTGTTCTCGTGCCCTGATCGGGGCGCCCAACCCTACATGGTTGGTGGGCCCCCGTCGCACGGCGCTATAAAGGAAAGGTGGGGGCCGGGGCTCGCAGTACGAGGTTCACCGCGCCGCCAGTCACCCCACCGACATCCTAACCCTAACCCGATCTTGAGAAGAGGCGCTGCCAGCGACGGGAAGCACCACCGACGCCGGCAACGCCACCCCGACGCACACGCCACCTCCGAGGACGCCACAGCGCCGACTCCTCCCTCTCCACCGAACATCGCTGCCGGCGCGCAGATGGCGTCCGCCAATGAGATCCCGGCCGGTGCTTCAACCACTACGGCCTTCGATGGTCTGCTACTTCTCACTCCCCTTCTCTCTGCCTCTCATGTAAATCTTGAACATGTGTTATATTCCTATGCAAAATATCCCGATCTGATGAATATGACTAAAAGAAATCCAACACGCTGAACCGGTGGTCGTCCGCCGGCCGCCTTGGGCGACGACGGCATCAGCTCGGTAGGCCTGAAGGTCGGCGTGGACGCGACGGAGCTCGTGCTCCGCCTGCTGTATCCGCAGCCGGCGGACGGGTAGAGATCCCATGCCTGCGACTCGTGCACGACGCACTGTATCGTCTCATGCCGCCTCTCGGGGTCAGGCCCGGCGCGGTCCAGCGTCTTGAGGATGTTGCTGACGCCGAAGAGGCGGTGCGCGTTGCGGAAGACGCGAGGCCGGTCGTGCGGGAAGTACTGCGCCATCGGGCAGTCTGTCGCGCAGCGGCGGCACTGGTACTTGCACGCCATGCAGCAGCAGCAGGAGGAGCACCACCGCCACCGGCCGGCGGCCGCCGCCATGGATGGATGGATCCAGATATCGAGTGGCGAACTGCCGATGTGACGTGGGTACTGTCGGCAAGGTTTCACGCTCTGGAGTTCTGGGGTTGTGGAGTACTCTGGTGTGTGCCGGCCAACGTGTGGCTGCGCTGCATATCTAGCGCACAAACTGTAACTAGACCTCCGCTTCTTTCTCACGCCGATGAATTTCAAATTCATTCGGAAAGCACGCACGTGCGTGATTTCATATTTACTTCTTCGAGGGCGGACAGGGGCCTACTAGGGCCACTAGAGGCGTGGCCCAAAACACCTTCTTATCTGATTTTCTGGCCTAATCAGAACTGTCACTAGATATTGGGCCAAATTGCACCGGAAAACACAAGCGCCTCCCTCCAGCGGTCCAGCCATCCTCCCGTCCCGACACCGCGGCTCGGATTCCCGTTCGACTTCGTGCGCCGCAATCTCGTCGGCATTCCTGATCTTCACCGGACTCTCGTCAAGCCAGCAGACGCCGTCCGACAAGACCGGAAGAGGAGCCTCGGCCGCCGGCCGGTCGCCACCAACGCCAGGCCGCTAGGGGCGGTCACGGACCACGGATTTCTGCGTCTGGACTTTGGTTCTTAGTCTGTGCAAACTGACTTCTGGGCAACCGTGCACCCTCCCTCCAAGCTTCGGCAGCGGCACGCCTCCCACCCATAGAGCATCATCTTCTGACCTACCGTGGTGACCAGCTTCAGGTTGAGAAACAGTGAAGCATGCTGGTTGGTATGGGGCTCACTTCCTGCAGAATAGTTTATATGAAATTAACTGTCTATGGATTAGATTCATTTTGATACTGGCGGTTTGTGCAGGCTTATTTCGTTTCTTTGGCAAAAAGATGTCATTTCCATCAGCATCCGTGATTTAGTACACACAAGGAGTCAGTGCTTCTTGCAATTGGTAGTTCCAAGCACATCTTATAGGTTTTATTCGGCTTGCATTTCTTATTTTCCTATCTAAATTTCCTTATTTGATTTGTTTATTCCCACTACTAATTTACGTGTCCTTTTATCTGCAAAGCTGAGGGCTGAGATGTTGCATTGTCTTGTAATGTTCATGCAGAGAACAGAACCATGAATCCATGATACCCATATAATGCTTCTCACTGAACCTGTCCTTCATGCCGAGGTGATTTTTTTTTAATTTTAACACTTTTTGTAAACTAATTTTAAATCTAACACTTTTTTCTTCAAAACTAACACTTTTGACCGCGCCTATTGTCATGGCACGACCAAAAGCCTGTGCCGCGCCATGCATGGTGGCGCGACAGGGGGCTGACGTGGCGATGACCGAAAAGGCTGACCGTTGACGTGGCAGGACCTGCCGCGCCACCGATCTTGGCGCGACAGTGCCGCGCCCTGATCCGTGGTGCGGCAGAGCCGAATAAAAGCCATGCGGCTAGTCCCGCCTGCCCGAGCAGCAAGCCCGCCTGCCCGCCGCCCGCCCGGTCCTCCGTTGCCGCCTCCCTCCCTTCCCTTCCATTCCCGGCCGCCTCCCTCCCTCCTCGTCCTCGTTCAAGGTTAAGGTTAATGATTAAGTTAGAAGTATGTTTACCATATATATTTTTGTTGTTATAAGTGTTGGTTATATTATTTTAGTTGCAATGCAAATGATTATATTTTACATTAATTTGTGTTGTTTTGATTGATGTTTAATTTGAACCGTTTTATTAAATGGAAGACATGTTTCGGGAGCAGTTGTGGCGAAAACAGGGTCGTCCTAAAATAATATAACCAAAAAATGCCTCTACGGCCCGTCTGGGCCCAGGAGTTCGACGGTTGGCCCGTCAATGGGTTCGATAGCCGCTCTAAGAACCCCTATGATAAGAGATAGAAAGGGATGGGCCTCACAAGTGGTCAATACCCAGACACACGAACACCATGGGCATCTCGGCCCATGATCGTGTCTTAGCCAGGCTGACCCTTGCCGGATCCCCACGAACGAGATGCCAGGACCCCAATCGAACTATCCAACTAACGAACCACCAAATCTCACGACCATACCCGCGAAGGGTCCGACCTCGGCAAGGAGAAATCACCATCTTCAGGACACGCCGTGGGCAACAATAGAGGGCCAGGGCTCTCAGAGTCCTCTCTTTTGGAAAAACCTCCAAAGAAGTATTCTACTCCTCCGTAGGCTCGAGGGCTACACCCACCAGTTGTGCTCGCGCGCACCCGCTGGCAAGTCAAAAAATCACCCAAGTGATTCTACTCGAATCGCTTGAGGGCTTAGGGGCTACTGTCGAGGACCAATACTAGGGTACCTGAAAAGAAGGAGCTAATGACCATCAACATTGATTCGTCCATACGATCAATAGCGTGACTACGCCGCTTGCTGGGCTCTGCTTCATCCGGCCACCAAGACCATGGGCCCTGGCTCATCTGATCCCTCAGGGTTGGCTTCGCCTCGGTGGGTGCTGTGGCCATGGGTCATGCCTCGTCTAACCCTCGAGGGTTGGCTCTGCCTTGGCTGACTCCTGAGGGCTGGCCCTGATTCGCCCGATGTCTGAGGGCTGGCCCCACCTCGCCCGACGTCTAAGGGCTTGTCCCGTCTCGCCTAACATCTGAGGGCTGGACCCACCTCGCCCGATGTTTGAGGGCTAGCCCTGCCTCACCCGACGTCTAAGGGCTGGCCCTGCCTCACCCAATGTTTGAGGGCTGGCCCCGCCTCGCCCGACGCCTATGACGACATTACCACAGTACCGACCCAGGAATCAGGTGGAGCAGATAAGGCAAGACGCTCAAGTCAACCACAATACTGAGGACCATACCCTGCGCACCTACAGGACAGTACTGTCAGGCCATGCTAGAAGGGTGCTTTGTAACCTACTAGGCATGTCAGAGCCCGAACAGTGTTGTAGGCGTCGATATTTGCCTTACAGTGTTGTGGGCGCCATCATTTGCCCCCGGGCACGGGTCCTTACAGAAGCTCACGACAACTACTATGGTCTAGAAAAAAACTCGCATCACCCACAGTAATAGATGTGCGATCATTGTGTTGCCTACTCCTTGTATGGTCGCTGATCAGCACACTGGTCTACCGCGCCGCCCGCCAGGGCAGGATGGGACGTGACAACCCGCTGGAAATGCTAGGACATGGCATCGTTAGCGGACAGACGCCCAGCATAGCCTTGTCAGGATCAGCGAGCATGCACCCGGCATGGGGCTGTCCCTGTCACCGCCTGCCATGTCAATGGGGCCCGCATAGGGGAAAAGTAAGACCCGACGTCCTTGAAAGTCTTCCTTTGCCTCTTGTTTTTCTTTTTTCTTCCATTTATAATCCATGCTCTCCCTTGGCCCATAAAAGGGAAAACAGGGCACCCCACTAGGGGGATCGATTTTACTGCATCACATATCAGACTACATCACAGCAGAACCACTAGTCTCGAATCTTGAGCACATAGTTGAGCAGCAACCAAGTTCTCAGCGTCCATTCGACCTTTCCATCAGAGATTTGGGACATGTCCCTCTCTCGCCTGTTTATAACCCCTACTACAAACTTTTTAGTGCTAATAACACGAGCAGCAACCATGAACTGGACATAGAGACATTCTGCCCGAACCAGTATAAACCTTGTGTCTTTTTAGCACACCATCCGGGTCAAACACCCAATAACACAAATTTACTCGTTGGTGTTTAATCGAAACACCGACAAGTGTACTTAGTCGAGAATTGATGTTTAATTCCAAATTCATCACATAACTCATCAATTCTAGTATTCTTAAACTCATTACCATTGTCACTTCTAACTCTCTTGATTGTTATTTCAAATTCATTATGAATGCCCTTGACAAAAGATTTGAAACTTGCAAATACATCACTCTTGTCTACTAGAAAGAATACCCAAGTGTATCAAGTATAGTCATCCACTATCACAAAGCCATATTTGTTTCCACCGATGCTAGTGTATTGTGTTGGTCCAAATAAATCAATGTGCAATAACTCATCATGCTTTTCTTAGCATGGGTGTTTTCAATTTGTTTGCCAGCTTGACAAGAGCTACAAAGCTCATCCTTCTCAAACATAATATCTTTCAAGCCTCTAACCAAGTCATGCTTAACCAATCTATTTAATTATTTCATTCCGACATGACCAAGCCTTCTATGCCATAACTAACCCATACTATACTTAGTGAACAAGCATGTTGACAATTGAGCTTCACTAGCATTGAAATCAACCAAGTATAGATTCTCATATCTAAATCTTTTGAAGATCAAGTTAGAGCCATCTACACTTATGATCTCTACATCATCTACCCTAAATATGCATTTGAATCGAGATCACCCAATTGAGCCACGGATAGCAAATTAAAGTTCAAGCTCTTAACTAGCAACACATTGGAAATGTTCATGTTATTGGATATTGCAATCTTACCAAGCCCTTTGACCTTTCTTTTGCCATTGTCACCAAATGTGATACTATCATAACCATCATTGCCATTGGTATTGATTGAGTAGAACATTTTTGCATCATCGGTCATGTATTGCGTGCACCCACTATCAAGAACCCAATGCTTTTCTTCGGCTTTGTAATTTTTCTACAAAAGAAGATCAATTCTTTTTAGGTACGCAAACTTGCTTGGGTCCTTGAACGTTAGTAACCAAGCTCTTTGGCACCCCAATAGCTTTCTTCTTTGAGCCCATCCATGATGCACCAATGAACTTAGCCTTCACACCATTTGTACCCTTAGTAAGCACATAGAAGAAATCAAGCTTAATAGAGGATACATTGGCTTGAGGTCTCTTTTTCATGCACTTTTGCTCTACATGACCAACTTGCTTGCAGCTAGTGCAAAACCGATCATTGTTCTTCACAAAACTAGTCTTGTGAGGAGTAAAAGCTGGCTTGCCTTTCTTGGGGTATAGCCCGATCCCTCTTTATAGAGAGATGCTCTTTGGCTACCCAAACACATAAGCAAGCGGTCCTCATCTCCATAGGCCTTAGTCAAGGTGTGATTAAGTTCTTTTACCTCCTTCTTAAGTGTCTCATTCTCAACCATTAGTTAGACATCATAAGTGAAACCATCACCACTAGATGAGCTAGATGTGGATGTGCTACAAGAAGGGTTAGTGGGAGCAACAATGATAGGCTTATAGAATGCTTCATCAATTATTTCACAAATTAAGCCTTTGTCACATGTTATAACGTGCTTCTTCTTATTTTACTCATTAAGTAGAGAGGAATGAGCTTTTTCAAGCTTCTTGTGAGCCTTGCCAAGCTTCTCATGGGCTTCCTCTAGCCTTTCATTTGATGCATTGAACTCATCAAAGGCTTGCTTAAGGGCTTTTAGTTCATTTCGCAAGTCTTTGCATTCTCTTCTCTTAATGTTAAAATGTTCCTTATCATCATCTAACATGTCAATTAATTTATCTTTAGTAGGTTCATCATCATCATCACTATCACTTTCATTATTATCACGCTCCTCATCATCACACTCATCATCGGATTGTACCTTAGTGGCCTTAGCCATGAAGCATGATGGAGTGTCAAAGAGAGAAGGCTTCGCATTAATAGCAATGCTTGCAAGAGCCTTCTTCTTGGTGGTCTTGTCATCATCACTATCATTATCATCACTTGAGGAAGCATCACTATCCCAAGTGACCACATATGAACCACCCTTCTTTTTGAAGGTAATCTTGTCCTTCTTCTCCTTCTTGTCTTTCTTCTTGCTTTTCTTGTCATCATCATCATTGTCGCTATTGTATGGGCATTGAGCAACGAGATGATCCTTGCTTCCACACTTGAAGCATCCTCTTGACTCTTCCTTGTTCTTAGATGAAGACTTCTTCCTTCTAGCATGGTAGCTCTTCTTCACCATGAACTTGCCAAATCTCTTGACAAATAGAGTCATCTTATCATCATCATTATCATCACATGAGGCATCATCTTCACTTGATGTATCTTGCTTGGCCTTGCCCTTGGATGATTAACCGGCTTTGAATGCCACACTCTTCTTCTTCTCATCATTCTTCTCTTTGTTCTTTTCTTCCTTCTCATCATCATCTCTATAAGTATCATCGGTCATGAAATCTCCCAAGATTTGGTTTGTTGTTATTGTGTCCAAACCGATCCTCACTAGTAAGGTGATCAACATGCCAAATCTTGTGGGTAAGCATCTCAAGAACTTATGGGAGAAGTCCTTATCTTCCACCTTCTCACTAAGTGCTTTGAGATCATTGACAAGCACTTTTATCCGATGAAACATGTCAGGCACACTCTCATCTTTCTTCATCTTGAAGCTAGCAAATTTCTCCTTGAGATTGTATGCCTTTGCACCCTTTATTGCCTTGGTGCCCTCAAATGATTCTTCTAACTTCTTCCAAGCTTTATGAGCCATCTCAATGTTCTTTATTTGTTCAAACGTTCTCTCATCAATAGCATCATGAATAGCACTAGGAGCAATATCATTGTTTTGGAGAAGCACTTCTTCGGCCACGGTGAGATTCTCTGGATCGGCTATCTCAATTTTGGTACCCACCACCTTTCACACTCTTCTATTGATTGACTTGATATGAGTGGTCATATTTGACTTCCAATAAGGATAATTTGTTCCATCAAATTAGGGTGGCTTCTTGGTGTTGTTGATTTGAGCCATTTTGATACCGAAGGTTGTTAAGCCTCAAATTACGGTGACCACGGCTCTGATACCACTTGAAAGGTTCTAATGGCTAGAGGAGGGGTGAATAGCCTATTAAAAATTCTACAACAACACTAAGGCAAGTGATTAATAAATAAGATGATGAAGCGAATTTTGCGCTAGCACTACACTTATGTTTTAAGCCACCTACCCAATTCTAAAATCTATGATCTCTAGTATATCACAACAAGGCTAAGTCACTAATTTACACCTACATGAGCGAGCTAGCAAGAGAACTACAACTAAGAGCTACACTAACTATTTTCAATTACCACAAGCTCTACACAAGTAAAGACACAATATAATACAAGAGAGTGGTAGAGAGGTATACCGCTGTGGCAAGTGATCAATCAATGAATACCAATGAATACCAAAAAGACAATCAAGACAATGATTTTTCCTCCGAGGTTCACTTGCTTGCCAGCAAGCTACTCCCCGTTGTGGTGATTCACTCACTTAGAGGTTCACGCGTTAATTGGCATCACACGCCAAACTCGCAACCGGGTGCCGCACAACTAACATAAGATGAGGATCATACAAGCCACGAGCAATCCACTAGAGTGCCTTTTAGCTTTCCGTCGGGAAAAGATCAAGAACCCCTCACAATCACCACGATCGGAGCCAGAGAGCATCTAGTAGCACTTTGATAACTGCATTTCGATACGAGTTTCACCCCTCTTAATAGTACGGCTATCGATCCTAAGTGTCTCGATCACTAAACAAAAAAAGCTCGTATCAAGTTTTACCTTTGCCTTGAGCTTTTTGTTTTTGTCTTTCTTCTTTTCCAAGCCGAGCACTTGATCATAACCATGGTCACACCATCATCATGATCTTCACCACTTGCTCCATTACTTGGAATGTGCTACCTATCTCATGATCACTTTGATAAACTAGGCTTGCACTTAGAATTTAATTAATTCATCAAAGCCAAACTAGAGCTTTTATCAAAGCTAATTGTTGGTAAAAGTAGATGGCTAAACTCATGATTTAGCCAACCTCTAAAATAGAAACCCAACAAAAAAAATAGAAAACTCCAACAGTTTTTTGATTAGGGTGAGATGAATGGCTAGTGGCACATGTAAGCTATATCTAGCATATGAGAACTCCAGAATAGATGACTTACTATTTTAGAAAGTGAGATACAACGGCTGCTGCTCTCTTTTGTAAAACGCAGCTTTCCTACCGCTGCTGCAGGGTCGATCGACGATGAGTGATCGCTTGCTGCAGTCAAACTCATACCTCAACCAACTGGACTGCCCAACCTCCTACCGGTCCCTGATGAATGATGATGAAGAATTGAAGATTGAAGAGGAGAGCACGACAATGACGACGACGTATACCTACCGGCTACCGCTACCATCACGCGCGCACTTAACCTGGGGTGTTGACAAAAAACCAAGGAATGAAGGCCTTCTTTGCCTTTGGCCCACCCACGCTAGCTGATTGCATTAGGCTGCTTTAGCCCCACCGATTCTATTAGGCTTTAATTTGGGCCATCATATAACTTGGGCTGCCTGCCTGGACTGGCCAACCTACCCGTCCGGCCGTCCCTGATGAATGATTCTCGTAACGGAATCTGCGCTGCGGTCAAGTTTAGTTTTCCTGTATAATAACTTTTTCTGTGTGCAGAGAGTGCTTTTCTGATTTTGTGCTACATACTCCATCGCGCTGTAAATTAAGGCCCAGACACCAGAATCAATAATTCATGAATTAATGAACAATAATCAGTCTTAGAACAAAGCATTGTTCGATTAATTATTATTCACTAGAGATCGACTAGAGATACCCAATCCAGCGATTTGTTCCGAGATTGATTATTATCCATTTTTGCTTTATTTACTGATTTGGAGATTCATTTTTATTCTAGTGTACCTATAGTTATTTACTTGCTCGGTTTTTTAGACATTTGCATTGCATCCTCGTCTGTCTCAGTCACTTGTTGCGAATTTATTTGCACATCATTTTATATTGCTAGCTCATGGCGTGAATTATGAAGCATCGCTACTTAGCTAAGGTGCTACCGCTTGTATAGTTATAATAACAATATGCATTCTTATTTATTTTTGCTAAAAATACTCTCCGTATGTCAGGAGGCATTTTTTTTGAGAAAATATCATATTTGAATATTCGTCTCGGTCCAAAATCATTTAAGTTAACGCTAGTTGTGGATCCGCCTACTGTATGGATGGGTCCAAAAGATAGACACACATAAATGGAGTTCAACAATCTAGAATAATAACTTAAAATTTATAAGAAAAAAAATTAAATCTTGGATACCTTGTATTTTAGGACGGCGGAGATGGTACTTCATGTGTACCATCGCAATATATATACTACTACATACTATAAAGGTTTGATAGTTCTCTTCAGGGCCGTTTGACTGGTGTGAATTTCAGCCGGAATTCATTTTTTATGGCTGAAAATCATTGTTCATTCTCTCACAAATTCCTGCAGATTCATCCAGATTTCTCCAAATTCTTTGCCAGCTAGAATTGCTATATATGCTTTACTCTGTCTCCCTCTTACTGTATTTCGGAGTAAAGCACGTTACCTGTCACGCTTTTCATTAATCAGGAGGTTCGGCATTACCCGTCGCTGTAAAGGCCCAGCAGACACGAGAATCGTTCATTCATTCATCAATAAAAACATGAACGAATTAAGGTTCAATCTCACTATCTCAGAACGTACAAAGCACTTGCACCGACTGGACTGCTCCGATCCATCAAGAAAGAGGTCGCACAAAAGATAGGCTAACAACCCAACATGCATGCACACTTTTGCTTTGTACTAAGCACCAGAAGATGACAACGACTAATGCACGGCCGTGCATGCATTAAGCAAAATCCAATAATATACACTTTCTGTTTCTGTCTTGATCGTGGGGAAAACAGCGGCCACGCGCGCGCGAAGCGCTACGGCGGATGCGCGCCAAGCACGCTTCCTGGACAAGGCTCACCAGAGGCAAGACCCACGTCCCGCCTAGAAGCTTCTTCCCCTCGCCCTGTTTTGCTTTTCCCTTTCAACACGTAAAACAGAGGCGTCCAGGATGCCACCGCCACCATCGGGCGGTTGTCGACAGAATATCGTTGGCAGTCCACCGAGGGGTATCCCGTGATGGTAGATTGATCGGTGGAGGTGCGCGTAATCAGGAACGGAATGGTGACACAAGGCGCAGAGACAACGATTTAGACAAGTTCGGGCCGTCTGATCGACGTAATACCCTACGTCCTGTGTCTTTGGTGGATTATATTGAGATGTAGTAGATAGATCTTGATGGATCGTGTCCGCTATGGGTCCCTTGTCTCTCCTTATATAGTCAGGAGGAGCAGGGTTATAAGGTAAGTATCATATTTAGTACTATACAATGTCTTGCGGTGCACGTCGAGCAGCGCCGTGCATGTCTTGATCTTGTGGGCTGGACCGTCCCTGAGGGCGTAGCCTATATGGTCTGCCGTGGGTATCCGGGGGCCATACCCCCACAACGGTCGGCAGATTCATCCAAACAAGGCATGCCAATACATCTAAATAACAGGTATGTACAAATATGCAAGAACTTGGTACTATCAGCTGCAGATAACCAGCTTCTTCTCAGGCACTAGAATTACACAATAGAACCAACCAGATCTGTTACTAGAAGCAATTCAATTATGATATCAGATAGTACTGCATAAGCAGATCTGATCCTAACTAATAAGCAATTCACTACTTTTGCATAAGCAATTCAGTTGTTTTGCATAAGCAATCTAGTTCTCTTGCATCACAAATAGTAATGCAGTTCCTACTGCATTAGCATATCTGATCCTAACTTGGACATGTAAATGACTAGTGTTTTACTGCACATCTTACTACTAGATGGTGTTCTTACTAGTTAACATGGATATATGCTTGTAAGTGCAATCAAGCTCTAAGTGACTTTTGGTAATGTGGACCGCATAATTAAAGAACTAATGGCTTTGACAAGTATTTGACAGCATATCTTTAATCGTGGATGCAAAGAAACAAAGGTGGAGATCCCCCAACTCGAATGGATGGCTTGCAACGGCTCCAAGAGCTAGTTTAATTCAGTTTATATTTTGAAATTGAGTCATAGGGCAAGCCCAAGCCGTACTATCAAGGGGGATACTAATGGTGTGCTGGGTGAAACCAAGTGCTCAAAACTCCATCTACATCTCAAATAATTCCAGCCACAAAAGCCAGCCAAGCTAAATTCTTATCTGCTCTGGCCTGTGTGGAACCTCCGTGCTCTGGCGCGGAACCTCCGCATACTGACGCAGAGGCTCCGGGGATTGACAGACCCAATCATTTTATGGGTGATATGGATGGTATTTATACCATACCCCTTCACCTCCAATAGCCATCTTCTCTATTCCTTTCATTCCTAACAAACAGAAGCTCTCTCTCTCCCAAGCTTGGTGCTCCCAACTCCCTTGCTTAAATCTTTGTGATTTCTTGAGGGATTCGGCTGTAGAGAGTGTGAGAAAGCTTGGTGAAGCCCTAGCCGCTTGGTGTGTTCGTTTCTCTTAGAGCTGGACTCCTAGATGGCTAGCGGTCGCCCGGTAGCTCCCAATCCGCTATGGTTGAGCAACAGGACGTTTGTATTACCCTTTATGACTTAGTGGAACCCTCCAATCCATTGCCTTGGTGATAGGTTGGAGAAAAGGAGTGAGTTAAAAGAGACTCCATAGTCTTTGTGGCTAACCTCAACAACTTAGACGTAGACAAGCCTTTGTGGCGAGTTGAACCACGGGATAAATCCTCGTGTCTTCTATGATTGCTGTTGTTGTTGCTATTACTTGTGATTTGAATTGATTTTTAGGGTTTGCATCTGATCTATGAATTCCTCATTTTCTAGGTGCAACTGACTGTTTGAATAGCTCAACACACTCCCCAAGAAGGCTGATATTACATTCGATCTATTTTTCATTCATTAAATTATGTAGTAGATTGATTTCATACTCTGATCCTGGAGGTTCCACGCTAAGTCCAAGAACCTCCGCACCCTGGAACCTCCACGTTCTGACTGGTTTCGTGAAGTTGATTAAATTTCAAAGAAAGGCCTATTCACCCCCCTCTAGGCCACTTGCCAAATCCTTTCAATTGATATCAGAGCGAGTTTCCTCATAATAGCACTTAACCGTGTGAGGAAATGACAAGTCCTAGAGAAAGGGTACCAGAGTGTAAGGAAAATGGACACTAGGCCCATTTACTTTAAATTTTGGTGTTTGATGACCAACACAATCAAATTGGACTAATAAATTTGCAAGTGATTGTTTTGTAGTTCAATAGGATGCAAGACGTGACTTGGACAAAGGCGACGTGATGATCCAATGATCAACACCTCAAGCAAGACCTTAGGAGCACAAGAGAAGACCCAAGATATCAAGCAAAGTCCAAGCATGAAGATAGGAACCAAGCCGCACGCAAGATCGCAAAGAAACGAGCTCATAGAAGAGACCGGACGCTGGACCGGACGCTGGAAGAAAGTGACTAGACACTTCGATCAGTGGCTCAGCAACAGCAGGCGTCAGCAGCAGCGACCAGACGCTGAACAGGTGAATCGACTGGACACATCAATGGCACTGTTCATCAGTCCGGCAACACACTTAGCAAGTGACCAGACGCTGGCGACAAACCGACCGGACGTAGGACATCAGCGTTCGATCGAGTACAGAGAGGTTCTAGAGCGGCAAACTTGCGACTGGACGCGTCCGATGGCAAGTGACCAGATGTTGGCCACGTCCGATCAGTTGTTCGCGGCTCCAACGGTTGGGATGACTGGACGCGTCTTATCAGGACGACTCCAGCGTCCGGTCAGTAGCAGAAAAGTGGGATTTCGTCCCCAACGACTACTTTCTCAGTGGGGCTTATAAATACAACCCCCAACTGGCCATTTGACAAGTGTGGATCTAAGGAAACATACTAAGGGTGTTGATACACCATTTTAGTGATCTCCACTTTCATAGTGCTTAGTGCTTTATTAGGTGATTAGCGTAGGTGCTTTATGAAGTGCTTAGGTTGATTAGACCACCTCTTATGAGCTTGCTCTAGGTTTAGGCCTAGTGTTTAGTGAGGTTTGCATATCTCTTACCACTCGGTGCTTGCGTGCACCATTGTTGTACATCAGAGAGGCTTGTAGTCTTGCGAGATCACACCAACCGAGTTTGTGGTGTGGCCGTCACCATGTACCGGAGGGAACAAGGCCCGCGGTGTTTCAGCTAGAAGCTTAATAGTGAAGACGGCGGGGAGCATCCGGAAGAGGCTTGCTGGAAGGCACGTTGGAGACCCACTTGCGCATGGGGAAGGCCTGAGGCTATCTACGGAGTTACCCGACCGGGAGCTTGGCCCTTGCGAGGGATTCCTTGCGAGGGGCTCCAATGTGGACTAGGGGGAAGCTTGCGCGCTTCTCGATACTTTGGTAAAAATATTAGAGTCATTGACAAGAGTTTGCCTATCTCTACCTTACTCTTTAGCTTTTGCATTTATATTGATTGTATTACTCCTTTTATGGTAGAGATAGCAACACACTAGCAAAACCGTAGTTGCACATTTAGATAGTTTATCTATTGCATAAGTTTTGCTAGGGTTAGAAAAAGAGGCCATAGTTTAGAGTTAGTTTTTTAAGTTGCCTAATTCACCCCCCCCTCTTAGTCGTCATGGTCCTTTCATTTGGTATCAAAGCCGGTTGGCTCAATTTAGACCTTTGGCTTAACCGCCATTGAGCCGATGCTATTTAGAGTGGTTGGGATGGATACCTCTAGGTCTCCGCACTTTGACGGCACTAACTTCCCCTATTGTAGAGATAGAATGGCTTGCTACCTTGAGGTGGTTGATTTGGGAGTTTGGAGAGTTACTCATGATGGGATGAAACCCATTAAGAATTCTGATAAACCCACAAAGAGTGAAGAAAAGGAAATTCATTTCAATGCTAGAGCTAAAAATTGCTTGTTCGTATCTTTTAGCATGGATGTGTTTAACCAAGTATTCACTTTAAATACGGCACATGAAATATGGTTAAAACTCCAAGAGCTCCATGACGGCACATCAAATGTCCGTGAGCAAAAACATTGTCTAGTTAAACAAAATTATGATTCCTTTACAATGAATGATGATGAGCTTGTTCATGATATGTATTCTCGTTTGAATCTAATTATCAATGAGCTCCATTCAATAGGACTAACAAAGCTAGATGATGCGGACATCGTGAGGAAGATCATCTCCATGCTACCATAAAAGAAATATGCAAGCATCATCACTATCCTTCACAACATGGAGGACTTGAGCACCATTACCCCAGCCATAGTCATTGGTAAGATAGTGGCATTTGAAATGTCACGTAAGATGGGTCAAGAAGAAGTCTCTTCATCAAGCAAAGGCAAAGCTCTCGCATGTAGCAAGAAAAAAAAGATGAAGGGCAAGCAAGTTGAGACAAGCTCAAGCTCAAGCCCCTCAAGTGAAGATGAAGAAGAAGATGAAGATGAGGATGATGATGATGATGATGATGATGATGATGATGATGATGATGATGATGATGATGATGATGATGATGATGATGATGATGATGATGATGATGATGATGATCAATCTTCCTCCTCCACCTCCGACCTTGATGAAGATTCAATCAAACTAATCAATAAGGTGGATAAGATGATCCAAAAGCTCAATGTCAAGGGTGTGCCCATCCAAATCCAAGATATCATTTTCACTAATCAAAGAAATGAGCAAAAAAAGAGAGGATGCTATGGATGCGGCGAGTTAGGGCACTTTGTGGAAGTTTGTCCAAACAAGCCCACACCCAAGATAAAGAAGAAGGCATGCAAGAACCAAGCCCTCACATCAATAAGGTCATGGAATAATTCTTCAAGTGAAGAAGAACACCATCATAAGAGGCGAGGGCGTAAGCACTCATCATCAAGCTCTTCTCGTGTGTGCCTTATGGCATGAGGTAACGAAAGCTTATCCTCTAGTGAGGGTGATAGTGATGATGAAATGCCTTCTCTTGAAGAAATTGTGCAACAAAATCTGGATTATGCTAAAGTTTGCACTAGTCAACAAAAGAAGCTCAGAAAAATAAAAGAAAAACTAGATAGTTCACAAGAAGCATACAAAACTTTGCTTGAACAATATGAGAACTTTGCTAATCTAAATGTTGAACTATCTACTAAAATTGAATGACTTGAGGCTAGTGCAACAACAAATGCAAGCACAATCAATGATGAGCAACTTGTAAAGAAAAATGAAAAATTAAAAGAAAAGTTAGCTAGCTCACAAGATGCTTATAAAAGTTTGCTTGCTAAAATAGAAACTATGTGCAAACATTGTGATGAGCTAACTAATAAAGTTGCTAATCTTGAAGCCATTAGTACAACCCCACCAAGGCATCTAAAAAGAAAAGTTCTAACATATCTAAAAAGGATGCCTCTACTTCTTGTAATGATTTATGTTTAGACTCATCCTTGTGCAACCAAGTTTGTGTTGAGAAAGTTATTGTAGATACATGCACATAAGAGGTTGCAAAGGAGTATGAGCAACTCAAGCAAGAAGTAGCCTGCCTCACCAAGGACTTGACTCAAGTGAAAGGCAAGGCGAAGCAAGCCCAACTTCATCAAGATAACACCATCAAGGGAGTGAAGAAGCTTGATGAAGGACAAACCATGGTTTAGTACATGTGCCACAAGGAAGGTCACAAGTCCTATGAGTGCAAGGTAAAGAATGGGGGAGGAGCAAAGAAGAAAGAGAAGAAGCAAACAAGCAAGCTCTCTAGCACCTACACCAATAAGGTGAACAAGAAGGCCTCCACACCTTATCTCTTGAAGAAGAAGAAAAATGACAAGGTGGTGGCTATCAAGGTGAACAAGTAAGCCAACAATGGGGTCAAACGCTTTTGGGTGCCAAAGGAAATCATTTCCAACATGAAGAGCACCAAAAAGGTTTGGATCCCAAAAGAGAAGTGAGAAGTCCTATGGACTTCGGGGAATTTGGAGACTTGGCAAAGTGTGGATGCAATTCATGGGGTGCATCATGATGGTCAAAATCATTGCCAAGTGGGTTAGTGAATACTATGAACCCAAATTTCCCTTTCCATGTTAGGTAACTAGATTCAATTTACTTCAATTGGTATTAGATTTAAATTTTCCTACAATTGATATCTTTTAGCATCTAGTTACTCTTTATGCCTAGGTTTGCATTTGCATTCTTATATATTTTGTCATGCTTTCACTAGGTATATCATATGGTAGGCTTGCTCGATTTCATTCTTATTCCTTGGAGCAATCCTACATGGTTTGAAATTGTTTAGGAGCACGGCACATAGCTTTTCCTTCAATTGTTCATCTAATATGTGCCAAAGTCTAAATTGTAGATAATTTCTCCTGAATATCGCCTTTGAAAATGACTCTCACATTCATGTGATGTCATCTTTCAAGTGGTATTTTTTATTCTAAAATCAATGTGTATGTTTCCTACAAGTATTCCATACTTGTGTGCACAAATTTAGGGGGAGGTTGCTCTACAAGTTGGATGCTTTAAAACTAACACCTTTTCAAGCTTATCATGTGTGTAGTAGTCTCATTGCAAGGAAAATGGAGTCCCTGGAGTTAAGCATCATACTTCAAATATCTACATGTGGCATTTCTAAACCAATATCATCATCTTGATTTCATTTTGATATTCATATGCTTTCTTCGTGCATTATATAGATTAAATTCCCTTGAGCAATATTTTGCCAATTATGCATATGCTTTGACTTCTATCATATGTATGCATATATTTAGGGGGAGCTTAGTCTATATAATGTAAGAGTCAAATTTTGTGATCTATTTCACTCTACACACAAAGGATCACAAAGTTTGACCCTCCCTTGTGCTACTAATGCCTTCCTTTTTGGTGTTTGATTCCAAAGGGGGAGAATTTAGAGGACCAAAAGCAAGCATTAATAAGTAGGACCAAAAGCTAGATCATTTACAAGTGGTAATGGTCTACAAGTGATGATGGTCCGAGAAAGGGAGGATAGTGGATTATGGATTAGCCTATGTAATGGGGAGAATTTATAGAAAGCAAGGCTTAAACCCATAATACCACATGGGGACATTTGCAAGGGCAAGATGAGTTTTTATGTAATCTTACAAGTAGTATCTTTTAGCATCATATAATCTTGCCCCTTGCATTGCATCCTAGCAAGTAAGTAGTTTTTTTTAATTCAACATTATATTATTTGCTTGCTTTGGTCATGTTGTCATCAATCAACAAAAAGGGGGAGATTGTAAGGAAAATGGACCCTAGGCCCATTTACTTTGAATTTTAATGTTTGATGACCAACACAACCAAATTGGACTAATAAATTTGCAAGTGATTGTTTTGTAGTTCAATAGGATGCAAGACGTGACTTGGACAAAGGTGACGTGATGATATGATGATCAAGACATCAAGCAAGACCTTAGGAGCACAAGAGAAGACCCAAGATATCAAGCAAAGTCCAAGCATGAAGATAGAAACCAAGCCGCACGTAAGATCGCGAAGAAACAAGCTCACAAAAGAGACTAGACGCTGGAAGAAAGTGACCGGACGCTCCGATCAGTGGCTTGGCAACAGCGGCGTCAGTAGCAGCAACCGAACGCTGAACAAGTGAATCGACTGGACATAGGATAGCAGCGTCTGATCGAGTATAGAGATGTTCTAGAGCGGCGAACTTGCGACTGGACACATCCAGTGGCAAGTGACCGGACGCTGACAGCGTCCGATCAGTTGTTCGCGGCTCCAACAGTCGGGATGACCGGAAGCGTCTGATTAGGACAACTTCAGCGTCCGGTCAGTAGCAGAAAAGCAGGATTTCGTCCTCAATGGCTACTTTCTTAGTGGGGCTTATAAATACAACCCCCAACCGGCCATTTGACAAGTGTGGAGCTAAGGAAACATACCAAGGGTGTTGATACACCATTTTAGTGATCTCCACTTACATAGTGCTTAGTGTTTTATTAGGTGATTAGTGTAGGTGCTTTGTGAAGTGCTTAGGTTGATTAGACCACCTCTTATGCGCTTGCTCTAGGTTTAGGCTTAGTGTTTAGTGAGGTTTGCATACCTCTTACCACTTGGTGTTTGCGCGCACCATTGTTGTACATCAGAGGGGCATGTAGTCTTGCGAGATCACACCAACTGAGTTTGTGGTGTGGCCGCCACCGTGTATCGGAGGGAACAAGGCCCGTGGCGTTTTGGCTGAAAGCTTGATAGTGAAGACAATGGGGAGCATCCGAGAGAGGCTTGCTGGAAGGCACGTCGGAGACCCACTTGCGCATGGGGAAGGCCTAAGGCTATCCATGGAGTTACCCGACCGGGAGCTTGGCCCTTGTGAGGGATTCCTTGCGAGGGGCTCCAATGAGGACTAGGGAGAAGCTTGCGCACTTCTCGATATCTTGGTAAAAATATCGGAGTCTTCGACGGGAGTTTGCATATCTCTACCTTGCTCTTTAGCTTCTGCATTTACATTGATTTTATTACTCCTTTTGTGGTAGAGATAGCAACACACTAGCAAAACCATAGTTGCACATTTAGATAGTTTATCTATTGCATAAGTTTTGCTAGGGTTAGAAAAAGAGGCCATAGTTTAGAGTTAGTTTTTTAAGTTGCCTAATTCACCCTCCTCTTAGGCATCACGGTCCTTTCACGGAGGAAGATGGAGATGAATGCTTTGAGGATGTTCCTAGTGAAGAGGAACCCGAAGCTCCTAAGGATGATCCTACAGTAGTGCTTGAGTGACTTCCAAAGCTCAAGCTTGATGCTAAGGGATCCAACAAGGGAGACAATCAAAGGGACAAAAACAAGAACAAGGAGAAGAAGAAACGCAAAGCAAGAAGAAAGGTGCAATCAAGCCCACAACCAAGTAGCAAGTCAGAGAATGGAGATGATGATGATGAGTACTATGCTCAAAGGCTACCAAAGAGGACACTCAAGTCCAACACCAAGAGATCTTATTCGAGTGTATCCTTTAATTATGATTCCATAAATTTGCCTACTAACACTCACATCAACATACCCACGGGCATGTTACCCTAATTTGATGGGACTAACTTGCCAAGTGGAAGCATATGATGAAGGCTCATGTTATTGGACTCCATCTGGAGATGTGGAATATTGTGTGTGTAGGTTTTGAAGATCTCGTTGATCCCAAAAATCCCACACCAAGAGAGATTCGCATGATACATCGCAATGCTCAAGCTACCAGTGCTTTTCTAAGTGCATTGAGCCTGGAAGAGTACAACAAAGTGATTGGTTTGGAGATTGCTATGGAGATTTGGGACACTCTTCACCTTGAACATGAATGGGTTAGTAAGGTAAAGAAATCCAAGATTGATCTATTGATGGCTCAACTCAATAGGTTTGTCATCAAGGATGTAGAAGGCCCTCAAGAGATATTTGATAGATTGATGGTGATAGTTGGCAAGATTAGAGGCTTGGGTGGGGATGACTTGGATGATCATCATGTTGTAAAAGTGATGTTGGAAGCATTTGCACCAAGAAACCCAACTCTTGTAACATTGATTAGAGAGAAGAAGAGGTTTGAAGAGTTCACCCCTAGTGATGTCCTTGGAAGAATACTCACTCATGAGCTCATGGAGATGGAGATACAACAAAGGAAGAAGTTTGGAGAACTAGAAGCAAAGATGGAGAACTTGAAAGTCAAGGAGGTAGCTCTCAAGGCAAACAAATCAAACAAGGCCTTCACCTCAAGCAAGCCGCCAAGATCAAGATCAAGCAAGGTTGAGATGGTTGATTCATCAAGTGACTCAAGTGATGATAAAGATGATGAAGTGTCTTCCAATGAGATTGGTGATGTTGCTTTGTTCACAAGAAAGTACAAGAAGGGGTTGAAAAGATAAGGGTACAAGTTTGTGAAAAGAAGATTTCCCAACATGCAAAAGAGGAAATGCTATAATTGTGGAAGCACAGAGCATTTCATTGCCGATTGTCCTTATGAGAACAAAGAGGACAAGAAACACAACAAGAAGAAGCACTACAAGAAAGATGACAAGACCCAATACAAGAAGAACAACTATTTAGGTCAAGCTCATATTGGTCATGAATGGGATTCAAATGATGATAGCTCAAGTGAAGAAGAAATAAAGAAAGTTGCAACAATTGCTATAAAAAAGCATTCTTCTTCACCAAAGCTCTTCACTAACTTGACCGATGATGAGGAGAGGTCTACACTTTTTTGTCTCATGGACAAAGGAGAAAAGGTAAACCCTAAATCCAAGCCTAAACCCTCTCCTCCATCTAGTGATGAATCCGACATAGACTCTAGTGATGAATCTAGTGATGATGAAGTAAACAACTTGGTAAGTAAAATGAATAAAAAATCTAAGAACTTCATAGCCAAGGTGATAGATGAATTAGAGAGAACTTAAGCTACTCTTGCCAAACAAGAGAAACTCTATGTTACTTGCAAGAAAGCTCTTGCATCGGAAAGAAGTGAGGTTGAAACTTTACGTTTGGAAGTTGACCAAGCAGAAAGTGTCATAGCTACCCTAAAGGATGATCTAAATACTCTTCAAGAAAAGAACAATGCTCTCAAGACAAGAAATGAGGAGCTTGAAGAGCAATTTAGCATCATTTGGGATAAAACCTCACATCCTACGAAAGCAAGTGAGATCTCTAATGCATCTACTAGCAAGGGTTGTGATAGATATTATAATGTTGATTTAGAGGCTTGTGCTACTAACCTTGCTAATATGGAAGCTATGAAGAAGGAGATTGCTAGACTGAATAATATCATATCTAGTGGGTGCATGGATGATGCCAACAAGAAGCCCAAGTTCATTCAAGGAAGACATCCATTCATCAAGGATGGACTTAGTCATAAGAATGGTGGCAAGATCGACAAGAGGCACATGGTAAATGGAGTGTCTTGCATCAGGTTCAAGAAGAAGGAGACCATTAGAGAGGTGTTGCCAGCGTAGACCATAGAGGCTTCGAGCCTAAACGCGGAGGCTCTGTGCCCTAGAGGTTTTGGACCAAAACGTGGAGGCTCCAGGGTCTACAAGCACAACAGCACCAATAAGAACAAGACACAACCTCAACCAAGGCAGCAAGCTCCTAAGGCTTCTAACAATCATCTACAGGTTAAGGAGAATCCAATTGTGCCCAAGAGGAACAAGTATGCTCCCAAGCCAAGACCCATGTCTCCCAAGAGAGCATGTCCTCTAGCTATGTGTTGAGACGCAACAACCTTGGTAAAGTTATTGCCACGTATGTTGGAAATGAGCCCAACATATATGTGAAAAGATCTCTATGGGTTCCTAAGATTCTAGTGGCTAACACTCAAGGCCCCAATGCAAATTGAGGATCTAAAAGAAGAAACTAAACTTGTTTTGCAGGCATATTCTTCCGGTGGATCAAGTTGGGTGCTTGATAGTGGATATATAAATTATATGACCAGAGAGAAGAGTATGTTCTCATCTTATGCCCAAATGGAAGGTCCAAGTGAAAACATAGTATTTGGAGATAATTCAAAACGAGAAGTGCTTGGTGTCAGTAAAATCTTTATAACTCAAGATCATTCAATTTCCAATGTTTTACATGTTGATTCATTAAGTTATAATTTATTATCCGTATCACAATTATGTGAGATGGGCTATGATTGTCACTTTACGAATAAGGGTGTGACCACCATTAGAAGGGAGGATTCCTCTATTTCTTTTATGGGTCGCTTGAAGGGCAAGCTTTACCTAGTTGATTTCAACAAAAGTAAAGCAACTTTTGAGACTTGTTTAGTGGCAAAATCTAGCATGAGTTGGTTATGGCATTGCCGACTAGCTCATGTTGGGATGAGGAACTTGGCCAAACTTCTAAAGGAGGAGCACATCCTTGGACTAATGAATGTTCAATTTGAGAAAGATAGGATATGTAAAGCATGCCAAGCCAGAAAGCAAGTAGGCATATCACACCCACCAAAGAGCATCGTCACAACCTCAAGCCCATTGGAGCTTATCCATATGGATCTCTTTGGACCGGTTGCATACATTAGCATTGGCGGTAACAAATATAGTCTTGTTGTTGATGATTATTCTCGCTTCACGTGGGTGTTCTTTGTGTATGATAAGAGTGAAGTGCAAGGGAAGGTGAAAACCTTCATTAGAAGAGCACAAAGGGAGTTCGGGCTACCTATCAAGAAGGTGCGAAGTGACAATGACACTGAATTCTGCAACACCAACGTTGAAGAGTTTCTTGACGAGGAGGGCATCAAGCATGAATTCTCAGCTCCATATACCCCTCAACAAAATGGGGTGGTTGAGAGAAAGAACCACACTCTTATTGACATGGCAAGAACAATGCTTGATGAGTACAAGACTCCAGACAATTATTGGGCCAAAGCAATCAACATCGCTTGTTATGCTATCAACCGCCTCTATCTTCACAAGTACTACAAGAAGATATCATATGAGCTCCTAACCGGTAATAAACCCAAGGTGTCATACTTTAGAGTATTTGGGTGCAAATGTTTCATTCTTAATAAGAAGCCATGAAGCTCTAAATTTGCACCTAAGATTGATGAAGGCTTTCTTCTTGGTTATGGTCCAAACGAGCACGCCTATCGGGTTTTCAATCTTTCTACCGGAAGAACTAAAATCATGGTAGATGTAACATTTGATGAATCTAATGGCTCTCAAATGGAGCAAGTTGATCTAGATGTTGTAGGAAAAGAAGAGCCGCCTTGTGAAGCAATCAAACATTTGGCGATAGGTGATGTGAGACCAGTTGAAGCAACTGAAGAAGAAGACCCTCCACTCCAAGCTTCAACACCACTCCAAGGGCCAATTGTTGTACCATGTCCTGTGAACATGTAGGACACGGAGGCTCTGTGCCTAAACATGGAGGCTTTAGGGCATGGAGGTTCTATGCCTGAGCGTGGAGGCTCCGACATCTGGGACAACAATCAACAAGAGGATGAACATATTCAAGATAATGAGCCTCAAGCTGATGTTAATAATGACAACCAACCCTTACATCAACCTTTAGATAGACCACCTCATCCAAGAGTGCAGCAAAGTATACAATGAGACCATCCCGTTGATAACATCCTTGGGAGCATAAGAAAGGGAGTAACAACTCGATCTCATCTAGCAAATTTTTGCCAATTTTACTCGTCTGTTTTCTCTTTGGAACCACTTAAGGTAGAACAAGCTCTTAAGGATCTGGATTTGGTGATGGCTATGCAAGAAGAGTTGAACAACTTTGGGAGAAATCAAGTATGGGAGTTGGTGGAAAGACCCGAGACTAATGTGATAGGCACTAAGTGGGTCTTCCAAAACAAGCAAGATGAACATGGTGTGGTGACAAGGAACAAGGCAAGATTGGTTGTTCAAGGGTTTACTCAAGTTGAAGGGCTAGACTTCGAAGAGACCTTTGCACCGGTGGCAAGACTTAAAGCAATTTGGATGCTTCTAGCCTTTGTTGTCCATCATGATTTCAAGCTATATCAAATGGATGTGAAGAGTGCTTTTCTCAATGGTCTACTCTTTGAGCTAGTTTATGTGGAGCAACCACCATGATTTGAAGATCCTAAGCATCCTCATCATGTCTACAAACTCCATAAGACACTCTATGGGCTTAAGCAAGCACCAAGAGCATGGTATGAATGCCTTAAGGATTTTTTGCTTAAGCAAGGCTTTGAAATAGGCAAAGCCAACACTACTCTCTTCACAAGAAAGATTAAGAATGATATATTTGTGTACCAAATATATATTGATGACATAATATTTGATAGTACTAATCAAACTCTTTGTGAAGAATTTAGTAGGATTATGATAAAGAGGTTTGAGATGTCTATGATGGGTGAATTAACGTTCTTCCTTGAGTTTCAAATAAAGCAATTGAAGGAAGGGACACTCATATGTCAAACAAAGTATACAAGAGATATACTCAAGAAGTTTGACATGGCAAATGCCAAATCCATCATGACACCTATGTCAATAAATGGGCACTTAGACATGGATAAAGATGGGAAAGTCGTTGACCAAAAGGTATATCGTTCCATAATCGGCTCCCTACTTTACTTATGTGCATCTAGGCCGGATATTATGCTTAGCGTATGCATGTGTGCTAGATTTTAAGCTAACCCAAAAGAGTACCATCTTATGGCCGTTAAGAGAATCTTGAGATATTTAGTACACACTCCTAACTTTGGCTTGTGGTATCCTAAGGGCTCCAATTTCAATCTACTTGGGTATTCAGATTTTGATTACGCTAGTTGCAAAGTAGAAAGAAAAGTACATCGAGGACATGTCAATTCCTTAGACAGACCCTAGTGTCTTGGAGCTCTAAGAAGCAAAATTTTGTAGCTCTTTCCACCGCTGAAGCCGAGTATGAGGCGGCTGGTGCATGTTGTGCCCAACTACTTTGGATGAAGCAAACCCTCAATGATTATGGATGTCGCTTTACCAAAATCCCACTTTTGTGTGACAATGAAAGTGTCATAAAGCTTGCAGACAATCCTATGAGCCACTCAAGAACTAAGTACATAGACATCCGCCATCATTTCTTGAGAGACCATGAAACCAAAGGAGATATCACAATTCACCATGTGAGCACTGAAAAGCAACTAGCCGATATCGACGAGTCAAGGTTCTGTGCTTTGAGGAGTGAACTAAATATACTTGACTCTCGTAACATGATTTAAAATCATGCACACCTCGTTTGTTGCTTTATGTTTCAACTAGTTAGGCTTGCAAAATTCTCATAAGTGTTTCAAATGTTGGTTCTTATGTCCAATCTTGTCTCTAGTAGCTATTGTTATGAACTGTTGTTTTGCTAGCTAGCTACAATAGACAAGAAGTCCATGACCATTAATTAAAATACTTAGAAATTCCTTGGAAAACAGACCTAGTTTCTGCTCGGTGTCAGATCGTGGAAGCTCTGCATTTCTACGCAAAGGTTCCATGGCCCGGAGGCTCCGTGGCCTAGCATAGAGGCTCCACGCCCTGACGGTTTCACTAGGATTTGGGTAAAAATAAAAAATGATTTTCATCTTTCCCTTTTTACCCCTCCTAGTAACTATCATGAGTTACTAGGCTTCTCATTCACCATGCTGCGCCCCGTGTTTGTTCTTGCTCTCTCTCGTGTGCACGCTCACCTTTGCCATCACCGTTGTCACGCCGCCACTCCTGCCACCGCCGTGCCATCACCTCACTCCCCTGTGTCATGAGGGCATTTGTCGTGGTGGTGCCGGAAGTTGGAAGTAAGGGGGATTCGTGGAGGAGGAAGAAGAAGCCATCTTCGCCATCTTTTGAAAGTGCAGTCTTTGCCGACCAAAATCCTTGGCTCTTCAACTACACCCATAGTAGAGGAGCAGTACTTGAGGTCATCTGTGATCATCATCGTTCTCCTCCCCTACTATTTCTCACATCTAAGGTGAAACCCTAATTCCATCATGGATTCTTTTTGGGTTATCTTTTCGATCGATTTCTTACGTAGATAGAGTTGTTCTAATTCTGTAGTGCTAGATTTGATAGTACATTGTGCTAGATTTGAGTTGATAGTTGAATCAAATTAAGGGCTCATCCACCTGAACACAGAGGCTCCACGTCAGAGCGCGGAAGCTGCACAATCTGGACAGACTGAGTGCCTTAATTTGCTTCTAAACTCAACTCAAACCTACTATTTTCTCTACGTGTTCTTTTCGTTAGATGGAAGGTGATCCATGTCAGAGAAATGAGAAGAGGTCGAAGTGCTCCAATGATCCTATCGACCACCAGATCAGATGGATAGTTATAAGAGAGCTTGGTGGTGGTGGTGAAGAAGTTGGTCAAGGTAGTGGGTAGCAGGGCAGAGGTCGAGGCACTCGAAAAGCTCAACCTTGAAGAGGCAGTGGCAGTAATGCTAGTTGTAGCAGTGCTGGTCATGGTGCTGGTGCTGCTGGACATGGAGAAGGACCTACCAATGATGGAGGAAGAGAAGGGAAGACCATACCTGCAGTTAGTGCGCCAGATACACCCCCTCGATTCTTAGAGTTTGATCTGTCCTATATGGTTCAACATCAGGGTGCCCCAGTGAGGAGAGAGCTAGTAATCTATGATCATGGAGTACAAAGGCAGCATAGTAACTATCACAACTTGGGAGTGCAAGTCAAGAGAGCTAGGGCAGCAAATCACTATGCCTGGCTGAATGATAGAGGGATCGATTACAGGTTTTGGTCGCTATTTTAGTTTGAATTCTACAAGATAGTGATTGTTGCCAAGGACAAGAAGATTGTTCAGATGAAGTACATAGATTGGCATCATATTGAGAGCATGAACACCCTAGACTCTAGAAGAGTGATTGAGGTAGTGACTGAGCATGGGCTGAAAGATATCATGGGCTTCCAATATGATTGGAACCGAGAGATTTTGGTTCAATTTCACGCCACCTTCTTTCATGATGTGGCAAATGAGACCATTCATTGGATGACGGAAGGAGTTCACTACAAGGTAGATTACACTACTTTTGCTCGTCTTCTAGGGTTTAGGAGTGGATATAGATATGTAGACACCATTTAAATAGAGAATGTCATGAAAGCTAAGGATATTGTATTTGCATATGAGAGGAGAGTTCTAGCTAATGGGAAGACTATAGGGCTAAAGTCTTTCTACTATGCCATGAACAACCTTTTTAGAGAGATAATCAACCCAAAAGGTGGTGACTCAACTTCACTAAGGAAGTATGCTAAGAACTTGCTTGCAAGGATGGCTCTAGGGAGTGATGCCTTCTCTGTTAGCAGGTTTATTTGGGCTGAGTTGAGTGACTCACTAGATGATGCTAGGAATGATCTCCCGTATGCTCCTTATATCATGTATATCATTGAGAGGGTGTCCAGCATTGAGTTCAAGAAGGATGTGGAGCACATGCCCTACAAGTTGACTCAGTGGAAGCATACATGATGGGAGGCACTTGTTGGGGCGGTAGGCACACCAACCGTAGCAGAGGTAGACACACTCATAGAGCTAGTTGCAGCAGGCCTTCTTCCTCTCATCATAGGTCTAGGGGGAGCAGGCTCAAGGAGTTGCTCAAGAACATATTTTGCATGTGTCAGTATGCTATGGATGTTGCCTATGAGGGAAGAAAGGACATAAATGATATGAAGAGGCAGCTAGGACTTAAAGTCAGAGAGATCTCTCCTCCTCCAGTGTTTCCACCCTATGAGGACAGTAGTGAGGATGAGAAGAGATGGAGTATCCTCATGATCAGGAGACGCTTGGTGAGAGGATGAACATCCTCAGACATGAGAGAGGACAGTCTAGGTCATAGAGGCACACAACTACTATACACAGGGCCAACAGGTTTGTTGTGAGTGATAGTGATGAGGAGTCCAGTGAGAGGACTGTTTTGGGCAGCAGGTAGCAGGCCGACCTGGTAGATGATGATGATAGTGACATTGGCAGTGACTAGAGTAGGGAGCAGTGAGACAACCGTGCCTTACCTCTCTTGTCCTTTCCCTTTTTGGCACCTATTGACAAAGGGGGAGATTGGTAAGATTTAGATGTTTCTTTTGTATCATCATCATCTTTCATCATGGTGGTAGTAGTAGGGGTGGACGTTGTGAGTTGTGAGAGTCGAGGTCATTTTTGAACTCTCCTTCTATCTTAGTGGTCTGTAATATTACTTTGTATTGCCCTTGTGTGGCGATTGGTGGTCATGGACATAGATATGTGAACTTTATGTGTAATGGAATGCTAGAACTATGTTAGAACTACTTTATATTTCTTATATATCTCTAGTATTCCATATATGTGTGTGTCTGTTTATATATATGAGATGCTTTCTGTTCTGTTAAAATATTCTGAGTGTGCAGAACGTGGAGGTTCCACGCCCAGGGCAGGAGGCTTCACGGCCCAGAGGCTCCATGGTCTACAGACCCAGGATATTTTCTTTTGTGCATAAACTGTCGTACGCATCATGGACTATTATTTGACACATGTCTTTTTCACCCCATGATGGCATGAATACAATGTATCTTTCACACTTGCTCTTAATATATGCAAAGTATGTCTTGAAGGGACATTTTTATAATTCTAAACAAATCTTGCATATATTAAGGGGAGCCCCTGTATTCATGCTATCAAAAGCTCAATCTTTTAATTAAATGTAAGCTTTAATTGTGTTGTCAACATTTACCAAAAAGGGGGAGATTGTAAGTGCAATCAAGCCATACTCCAAAAATGGCTCCAAGAGATAGTTTAATTCATTTTATATTTTGAAATTGAGTCATAGGACAAGCCGTACTATCAAGGGAGATACTAATGGTGTGCTGGATGGAATCAAGTGCTCAAAACTCCATCTACATCTCAAATAATCCCAGCCACAAAAAGCTGGCCGAGCTGAATTCTTATTTGCTCTGGCCTACGCGGAACCTCCATGCTCTAGCACAGAACCTCCACATACTGACATGGAGGCTCCGGGGTCTGATAGACCCGATTGTTTTATGGGTGATGTGGATGGTATTTATACCATACCCCTTCACCCCCAATGGTTATCTTCTTTATTCCTTTCATTCCTGACGAACAAAAGCTCTCTCTCTCCCTCCCAAGCTTGGTGCTCCCAACTCCCTTGCTCAAATCTTTGTGATTCCTTAAGGGTTTCGGCTCTAGAGAGTGAGAAAGCTCGAGAAGATCCTTCTCCTTTGTTCTTGTGCACTTGGTGAAGCCCTAGCCGCTTCGTGTGTTCATTTCTCTTAGAACTGGGCTCCTAGACGGCTAGCGGTCGCCCGATAGCTCCCAATCCGTTGTGGTTGAGCAACGGATGTTTGTATTACCCTTTGTGACTTAGTGGAACCCTCTAGTCCATTGCCTTGGAGATATGTTGGAGAAAAGAAGTGAGTTGAAAGAGACTCCATAGCCTTTGTGGCTAACCTCTACAACGTGGACGTAAACAAGCCTTTGTGGTGAGTTGAACTACGGGATAAATCTTTGTGTCCTCTATGATTGTTGTTGTTGTCACTATTACTTGTGATTTGAATTGATTTTTAGGGTTTGCATCCGATCTATGAATTCCTCATCTTCTAGGTGTAATTGACTGTTTGAATAGCTCAACACACTCCCTAAGAAGGCTGATATTACATTCGATCTATTTTCATTCATTAAATTCTACAGTAGATCGATTTCATACTCTGATCCCAGAGGTTGCACACTCAGTCCTAGAACCTCCGCGCCCTGGAACCTCCGCGATCATACCCGGAGGTTTCGCATTCTGACTGGTTTCGTGAAGTTGATTAAATTTCAGAGAAAGGTCTATTCATCCCCCTCTAGGCCACTTGCTAGATCCTTTCAATGTTGTATGCACCACTCCTATAGATGTGCATCTTGATGCATTAAACCTTCTTGTGTTAGCTGCTGCACATGGTTACTCCTATGCATTAAACTTTCTTGTGTTAGCTGTTGCACATGGTTGCTACACATGTTCATTTTGATGCTTGATGGCCTCACACCTACAATTAAATAGAAGTACATGATAAGCACATAGATGGTAGTGAGAACTGAGGAAAAAATGTTTAATTCAATTGAGTTGAGGACAAGCAAGCCTCAAATTTCAACTTTCTACAAAAAGAGGGAAACACAAGAACAGTAGATTCATTAAGTTGAAATCTGACTATGGAATAAAATACATTTTGTACCAGGGACAGTCTTAAGTTTCTAAACTTTCATGTGTCCATTTTACATGTTGTAACATTTAGGTATAGTGTTAGTGAGTCTTTAGTCCCACTCTAACTATGGAAAACTGATAGCCACAGCTATCATGAAATTTTATGTACTTGATAGCATGTATTGAACAAAACTAATAGCATGCACTGAACAAAACTACATAAGTTGCTGGCCTTTTTTGCCTAATTTTGTATAGTATTATTGCCTAATGGGTTTGACTAAGTTGCCTAATTTCATGTAACTTACTATTTTGCATACAGTTCTCAAATATGGATCTTAACAAGCTACCACTAGATTTGGATGAAGATTTCTTGGATGCATTTGGTTTGGATTATGTGACTGGCAACCCTACCTTCTGCACTCAAGTGCCTACAATTTCTAAAATTCCTCAACCTATTGATGAGCATGTGAACCAACAGATTTTGCCTAGTTTTTCTAAAGTTGGTCACACTGGTTTAGCAGAGGTGGCTTCTGCAATTTTAGAAGAGGTTCTTCCTACTATTTTTGAGATCAGATTGTCATTTGAATAGGCAAGGATTGAGGACAAAAATGAAGGTTCTACTGCTAATCCTGTAGTTGTTGATAATGAATTGAATGGTGCTGGAAAAGAAGTAGCAGAAGAGGAGGAAGAGGTGTGGTCTACTCCTCAAATGCCACACAATGGGCTATCTTTTGCATCCTTGGATGAAGCAAAAGAGTACTACAACTCTTATGCAAAGAGAAGTGGCTTCTCGATTAGAACAAACACGTCACGCCGGTCCGCAATCACAAGAGAAATGCAGAAGGTCTAGTTCATGTGCAATAAGGAAGGCTTTGGCAAGAAAAGGAGAGTTGCTGCTTAGCTTGTTAATGCTATCACTTGCTACTCTGACAATGATGAAGCCAAAGAGGACGATAGCGCACAAGAGGAAGAGGATGATCAAGGGGAGAAGAGGAAGAAGATTGACGGATGTAAGAAAATGAAGAGGGAGAAAATGCTATATACAAACTGCTAGGTGAGGATGGTGGTCAAAATAATTGGCTCTAGGTGGAAAGTCATCTATTTTCTGGCCGAGCACAATCACGATCTTGTGGTGAAGCCCTAGCTCAAGAAGTTCCTATGGTCCCACAGAGGGATACTAAAGCAAGAAAAGGATTTCATCGTTTTGCTACAAGGATGCAACTTGAGCATGGGTAGAATCATGCAGTTGATGAGTGAGTTCTATGGCTCTGCATAGCTGGTGCCATATGAGGACAAACAAGTTTCGATCTTTCGCTCCACCATCCACAAGACAGAAAAATTAAAAGATTTATAGGAAACTTTGGATTACTTTAGAGCTTTGAAAGAAGAAGACCTTGATTTCTTCTACAAGATCAAGCTCGATGACAACCATAGGGTTGAGAACCTATTTTGGGTTGATTCAGCTGCAAGATAAGCTTACAAAGAGGCATATAGCAACTGCATCTCATTTGATGCAACCTATATGACCAACATATATGAGGTGCCTTGTACAACATTCATAGGAATCAACAGACACTGCCAAACTTTTCACCTAGGATGTGCCTTTATAAAGAATGAGAAGGCAGCTACCTATGAATGGTTGTTTGTAACATTTCTGGAGGCAATGGATGGAAAGGCACCCCTCAACATAATCACCGATCAGGACGCTGCGATGAGAGCCGCCATTTGCACCATTTTTCTAAACATGACCCACATGAATTGCAGGTGGCATATCATGGACAAGTTTTCGGGCACAATTGGATCGATCCTTGCTAAAAATGAAGAACTAAATGAGGAGTTTGTGGATTGCTTGAACCACACCATAAGTCCTAAAGATTTTGAGTCAAAGTAGGTTGGTATAGTCCAGAAACACGATTTGGAGGGCAATGAGCATTTTCAGCACCTGTACCACATAAGGCAGAGCTTCATTCCAGCCTACTACATGCACAGCTTCTTCCCATTCCTCCAGTCGACTCAAAGGAGAGAGGGGTTTAATGCTTTGCTCAAGAAGTATGTGAACCCAAACTTGTTCGTGCTACAGTTTGTGAGACAGTACCAGAAAATACAAGAGAAGTGTCTGGTAGCACAGGATGGGCAAGACTTCAGGACTGATGAGAATGAGCGAAGATGATGGTCAAGGCATCCGCTTGAGAAGCATGCTTCCACTGTATACACAAAGAATATGTTCTACAAGTTCTTCAAAGAGTTTATGGGTATGAAAAAGAACTACCTTGTTACAGCAATAGAAGAGGAACTGGCTAATAGTAGTGTTGAGTGTACTTTTTCTGCAAAGGATAAAAGAAGAGGAACAAACAGGTGTAAGTAATGGAATGAAACCACGCACACAAATTTTGGACAAAACCCAAAAAAAGAGTGAAAGTGAACAAGTGGAATGGGCCTCCACAAGATTCATACAAGCTTGTGTTGTGCAGGCCCACGAATGGGGGGGAACAAGTAGAGTTAAGCAACCATATAAGCAACAAAAGGAATGGCCTTTTTGACTAGTAAGAATAGGCTAAATTGCCTATTTAGGAAGACATTGTTGCCTAACGAATGACACTTAAATTGCCTAAGAAAATGCGAAGATTCCAAAATGGGGATGCTAAGAACACGGGATTCATGAAAAGGCAAGACCATCACGGGATTCATGAAAAGCTAAGCTGAACTCTAGAAAAAGGAATGAATCATCATACTACTACACAAGTCAAAAGTAGGCGTGGAAGAAACTACACAGAAAAAAGAATGAAGTATAGGATGAATCAAAATTTTATAATTTATTTATTTATTTTTGTTTAAAAAACAATCAAGCAATGGGCTAAACTCTAAACTTAGTAAATAGGAAAGGCAATGCACATTGACATTTGAGTCTTAGCATATAAGATGTACAACGAGTCTACCAACACAAATTTTCACGCAAACACATTCAAGTACATTTAACAAAAAATAGTAGTCGTAAGAACATCATTAGAGAAGAGACCATGTACAAACCTGATCTGAAATGCCACTGGGAACCTTTGAGGAGACAAATCTTCTTATATCATCCATGTGGAACAATGAAGGCTATGGAGTAGAATAGCTTGATCCTTTCAACTGGACACATAAACATGTACAGGCAAATTTATAATATGGACATGGGGATACTTTAGCGATAAAAGGGAAGCCACATTGACCTATTGATACATACCTTGAGCTTCCCAAATGAGTCATCATGGTTGGTGTCTAACTTGATGACCTGATCCAACAATTTCCTTGACCATGCTGCAACTCTAGGCATGGTGGAAGGGATTTGTACATTGTCAACAAGAAGCGAGTCTACATATAGAATTTGCAAAGATGAAAAATCAATGAGGGCATCAAAACATAAGAAGAAAGAATGAAGAAGTAGAAACATATATGGCTGAGATCGGTAGTGTTTGTTGCAGCGGCATTGTGGCTGCTGTTGCTGTAGCGGCACCCACCAAACACTGCAGCATAGAATAAGACGCGAAGCAACTTACCATAAGGACAAGAAGACAACCCTTAAAAGATCTTCTTTTGACCATTTTGGCTGCTGCGTCTTTAAGCTGGTCAACAACAAACTGGCCCCAATTCAACTTCTTGACGCAAGATAGATCCACAATGGCTGGATAGCACCTTGGCCTAATAGCTAAGCCAGTTGGAGGACACAAGAATGTTGAAATTGCTATCATCAGCCAGGACCTTAGGAAATCATCATTGCTTATCTTATTCTCCTTCAACCTTTCCAATATAGAGCCAATAGTAGGTGTTGTCCCTTCATCAATACTATACTCACCATTGATGAAGTTGATCGCACCAACATCAAGCTCATACTTAACTTCATCACCATTGTTTGGAAGACCAAAAGCACGACAGATTGAATTAGCATTGACTAAAATCCTTCCCCTACCAGGAAACACCAGCTCCGATGAATCAGCATCATAGCACTCAGCCATCAACCAGTCTGCAAAACCTGCAGGAAGGGTCTTAGAAGCAATCTTCAGGAGACCGCCAAAACCTATTGCTCGTATTCTTTTCTTCTAAGATTGAGTCAAATCATTGTAGATCTTCACGAGCCTCGATGGGGAATCCCGATGTCTTCGAGGCTAAGAATAGGAGATGGATTGCAAAAGGTTAGAAAATAGCGGCAACTAAAAATTGAGTGCACAAAACAGGTGAATACAAAAAAAACTGAGCTAACAGATTGGGTGCACATACCTTAGGAACCGTTGAAGACAATAAAGCAGCAGGTTGGCTTTGTTGTCCTCTACCCATTGCCTAACACAAGCAGCACCTAAGAGACCATGTTGGATGAAGGGTTCAGCTCATTTGGCATAAATATAGGTAAAATAAAAAAGATAGACATAAAGTGAAGTTTAATACATGTTAGGATTCACTAGTTACAAAAAAGCAGTTCAATGCATTACTGTAGCAGTTCAGTAATTTTAGAAAACCAGTCCAATACATGAAGAGCAGTTCAAAACATGAAGTTTAATACTTTCACTGTAATATAAGACACACATTAGCACCGTCGCGTCACTCCGTTCCAAACCTCCCGGCTCCTATAGAAACCCTGCACTATGGAGCAGCAAGATTCTAATTTACATCTGGGATGAGAGCACAAGTGAAAGCTCGAGCATAAATGAATACATGCATGATAGGTACTCCTAAACACTAGCAATAGCGTGATGATCACTGAATGAACATCACAGCAGATTGTAGGGAGCCAAGATGCTTGGAACACAGTGAGCCTTCCTACCGCATGCCTATTCCATAAAGCATATATTGAAAGATTTAGGAAACATTGTGCTGATCTAATATATAGCACATTCGCAAGAACTAAAAGTGCATACATAAAGCATGATTGGTAAAGTAAATTAGATAATGTATAGCCATTGTCCTCTTGGTATAGAACTATTTTACAGTACTTGCGAAATAAAAAGAAACCAGAGAGCGTGGCCAGGCAACAAACCATAGACTGAAATCTAATGTAATTTCTTGTAGTGAGTAAAGTCCTCATAATATTCTTGTAATTACTAATAAATCGACACTACTGGTTTTGATTACCACTAATGCTAAATAGACAGGGATTGAACAATCACAGGTAAACTGTTATAGTACGTGCAACAATCTGACACCAATCAGTTAAAAGGATAACAGTGTTAAGAAACAGGATGACATAGGTTATTGGAGAAGAAATAAAAAGAAAGGAAACAACAAGCACATGAGGTATTTTGTAGTTCCACCAACAAGAGCTGCTTATAAACAAATTAGATGTAGAAAAATGGACTGGGTGCCTCGTTTGTGCCTCGACCAAGCATAAGCTAAAAATAAACAAATTCAAGGCATTCAATTCCAATTAAACAAGAAGAATCTCAAAACCTAAATAGAATAGATATAATGATGCACATTGAGCACAAATAGCCAAAATTAAGGCTTAATTAACAATGTCATAGCGTAGAATATTTTTGGAACTATGTGAGATAGCAAATGAGCATTTTCAAGACCATGAACTAGGTCACACAAAAAAATCAAATAGCTAATCATCATGGCCAAGAGATGCACCTGATCCCGAGCTGCAGATTGAGAATTAGCTCCTAGTCCTTGTGCCCCCAATGGTCACCTCTAGCCTCTTGGACAGCCATAGGGGTGTGTTGTTGGGCAGGTGTGGAGGTAGAGCGGGGCGACGGTGGTGGCAGCCCATCCCTTCTCTAAAGCTCTGTCGTCCGTAGTCGTCCCCGAGGTCGCACTTCAATCTGTAGAAGCAGCAGCAATTACAGTGGCGATGGCTACGCCTTCCTCACCCTGGAGCCACAGCAGGCTTTTGGTTTCTGCAAGCCATGGTGCCCACCCACCAGCATAGCAGAAGGGGACGGCGGACGAGCAGTGAGGGATGGATCCGAACCTGGCGAGTGAAGGTGAAGCTGCTGTAGCCTAGACGCGGACACGTATGGCGGGGTCGGCGGGCGAAGGCGTATAGCCACCGGTGCGATGAGGCAGCACGTCGCTGGTGGCCATGAGCGGTGGTCGGAGGCGGAGGCGGAGGTGGTGAGATCAGGGTGAGGTGCAACACACCAAAAGCACAACGGATGGGTGGAAGCGTGCAATCGGAAGAGATTGGAGTCAGATGGGGAACAAATCCAAATTGAACCCATGAGGTGGAAGCGTTGGGACAGATCTTACCGGTGAGTGCGGTGACGCCTGTGCTCCGCCTAGATCCGGGTCCAACAAAAACTGCAGTCATCGGCGGTGTCATCTGGTCGCCGCGAGGGAATCTTCGTGACGGAGATGGAGATGAAGAGAGCTGTGTCTGAGGCGGATAGTGAGCCCTATCGGGAATGGAGAGGAAGCGCAAGTCCCAAGATTTGAACAGTTACTCCTCCCCTCTCTATGACTAGTGGGCCAGGCACTGGGGTTGGGTGGAAAGTAACAGAACATCGCCGGCCCTCGAATACTAATCGATGGCGGAGGAGAGCGTGCGTGCGCGCCGGCAAACGTATGCATGGCAGGAACAAAGTCATTACCTAATACTTTTGCAAAGACTGCCACTACATAGAAATGATTTCGAAAGAGAACGGCCTCAGTAATCTTCAGAAGACCCACACCCACACAACGTATTCCCTTTTGTGTAACGTACCGTTAATGCCGAAAATTAACACAGAAGTCATCGATGGATAGACTACATCAAATTCGCATAAGCACACACGACTAGTTTTTTAGCAAACTTCTAAAGAGATAATTTTTTCTTTTACAACAAAAAATTGAACCGACTGCTTTACGAGCAAGAACTAAAGATGACAACATGTATTTTACCCACGTATACAGGTCTCACACACCCGCACCCGCGAGTAAAATTGTGTACCCACACCCGTCACCCCCCACAGGCAGCATTATGTACCCGTGCCCGGTATCCACGGGCATGCCCGCATACCCGCTAGCCTCTGGTGCCTGGGTGGAGGGGAGCTAGAGACGGCGGCCTACGTGGGGAGGATGGTGTGTCGGCGGGTTACTTCTAGCTAGCGCAGGAGCGGGGAGGACGGCGGTTAGTGTCGAAGAGTGGGTGGCCGGTGACCGACGTCCGAAGGCGGGCGGACGGCTGCCAGCGTCGCAAAGCAGGCGGACGGCTGCCGACGTCAGAGGAAGAGCGGACGATGGCCGACGGCGAAGGAAGGACGAGCGGACGGCAGACGACGTGCGTCGGAAGAAGGGCGGAAGGCGGACGGTAATGGAGGAAGGACGGGCAGCCAGTGGACGGCGTTGGATCTAGAGAGGAGATGAGAAATGAGAGGAAATGGGACGGCACTGGATTTGGAGAGGAGACAGGAGAGGAGTGGACAATGGAGGCCCACAAGCACTTGGCGGGGTGGCGGCATGAGATGGGGTGGCAGGGTGGATGGATGGAAGTATAGAACCCTAGGATAAGTAGATTATATACCTCTTTTGCAATGGCTCCACATGTCAGTGCGGGTTTGGCGGGTTTGCGAATGCGGGTATGATATTTTCTTACCCTTCTTTCTTTCCGTTAGGTACAAATCTGTACCCACGCCCGTGCCTGTTGGCACAAGTTGGCACCCGTATCCGCGCCCACTGGGTCTAATGCCTGTGGGTACACAGGTTTTTAGTGTCCGTTGCCATCTTTAGCAAGAGCAACAAAGGATGATAGTCCGATGACGCCAGGGCTCACGGCTTATTTACGAGAAACTAGCAAAACACGATTTATTGACCTAGATGTGAAAAGTAGAATAAAGTAAAAGAACATGATAATAGTAGATTGGTTTTACGTCGACCGTATATTCTCAATTAGTCTCTTATATTTATAGGACGGATAGTCTTTCTGATACTGTCAAGCATATTCCCAAAATACTCAGGTTCCGAATCCAACTCGGTTCGGTCTTCTATCAAGCACAAGAAAACCATCTAACCAACCTAGCTAATGAGCGAACGACTGCTAGCTTGAAATCCAGGTGTCAATCCCATCAACCCCACAACTTTCCTTTTTTTGAAAAAAAGAACCATTTCTACAACTTTCCTTTTTCTGGAAAGTTACATAGTTATACTTATTACTTTTACGTATAATTTTTTGTGCAAAATTTATCACCATATCTCTGCAACTAAAATATTCATAACTATTCCGTCCACAGGTGCGACACCAAAGCCGCTCCATACGATCAGATCAGAAAGACAACGTGCACTCGTTCCATGCGATCAGCTTAATCCCCATAACAGCCACAACAAATCAGGAAGGTAAAAATCAATTCCCTCCCAATCCAATCTCATCCCATCCCATCCAATGTTCCTGCGTTACTCACATGCATCGAGATCCTTCTGTCGGTCTGCCTTTCCCTGCGTTCCCTGCCGCTCGTGCCGGTAGGTGGGACCTCATCCCTGCGGCGTTGTTCCTCCCGGCGGCGTTGAAGTAGGAAACAACGCCGTGCACCACGTTGATCGCGGCGCCTGCTCCCTTCCTCGTGCGGCCCTTCCTTTTTTCTCTCGCTCCCCCTTCTTTCCGTGCGTTGCTTCGCGTACGTCGCCCAGGAACACGCACTGCCTCGCGCGGCTAGAGGCTTCCCTTCCGTGCTCCTCTGCTGCGTCTTGGTCCACGACGAACCACGCCCGGTGTGGTGTCTTGAGTCTTGACGACGCTACGCCTACAGATAAGGCCGATCTGATACGAGAAGAAGGCGCGGAGTCTTGACGACGCTGCCCACTCGAGTCTCCGTGGCGCCGCGCCCTCCCCAGTGACGCCGCTCCTTTGCGCCACCCTCCCCAGTATCCGGCGATGAGCCAATCAATCCCCTAATGTATTTCCTACTTGCATCTCATCCATCCCCGTCTAGGCTTGCGTAGGCAGCTCTGGTGTGAGCAACAGCAAAATCATTAAACCCTTTTAACTTGGAAGCACGTGACGATCACAGGTTATTTAAATCCGATTCTCTTTCAGCTTGTTCGCTTGTTGGAGCCCAGGCTTATCAGCCAGCCAACAGTGTTTTCCTCTCACAACAAACCAGCACCAGCCAAGCTTATCAGCTCAGAAATCAACCAGTGAACAGTCCGTTTGAATGTTACGGTAGGTTCACTATACATCCTTTTTTTTAGTGTTGTTTTCCTTGGTCAGGTTATGCGTGAGCATCTAAGAATAATTTGCTTGTTTTCTTGTATTCATGTGTTTTGAAAGCTCGATCTCACAAAATGCTAGAGTTGTCACTTTACCAAGATTTTTTTTCTATTACATAGATCTACCGCTGTATTGGTTTCCTCTATGATTTAGTAACTATATTTTTTAATCACGTAATGACCTGGACAGGGGCGTTGGACAGGATTCAGGCCGAGGCCATCCCTCACGCACCCGTGTGCTGTTGCTTATTGTGCGCTTTTCTTTGATCGCGGATCAGTTTCAGGCCTTGGGATCTGCTATTGGCTTGGTTTGCTCAATGGTGAGTGATGCCAGTGCAACTGCAACCGTGCAAGTGAGTGCGTGTTTAGTTCGTGAATTTTGGGAATTTGGCTACTGTAGTACTTTCGTTTTTATTTGGCAATTAGTATTCAATCATGGACTAATTAGGCTCAAAACATTCGTCTCGTAATTTCCAACCAAACTGTGCAATTAGTTTTTTTCGTCTACATTTAATGCTCCATACACGTATCGCAAGATTTGATGTAATAGCTACTGTAGCAATTTTTGGAAAACTTTTTGGAAACTAAACAAGCACTGAATGTGAATATTTTAAAGATTGTTTAGCACCCAATGTTGATCAGTGTTACTGTCCAGCTGTGGTGAGTGATGCACCTGCACCAATGCCCTGGAGACGATCTGTAGACGCCTGGGGACGCCGTCACAGCTAGCACGCCTAAGAGTTCAAGGTAACTAAATCATGAAAATTCCTAGACCATTTTTTATGCAGTACTCAACGACTCAACGGGTGATTGTGTGCCTTATCAGTCATGGTCTCTGGCTGTCAAAAAATCAAAGTTATCTTCGACATGAATCATACATTATGCATCGCTTCTCTAACTGGAACACCTAGCTAATAAAGTTAATTACAAAATATGTCAAGGTGCCCAGTACACCTCTGATGCGTTCGTTGCTTTATTTTGCCCTTGATTATAGGCTTTACATACTAGGCATGCCACATAATATAGGTTCCTGAAGGTACCTAGAGAGATTCTTTTCTGGTGAATGGTGTTGTGTTCAAGAAGATATTTTCATATGCTGGATTTGAGCAGCAACCAAGTTCCTGAATCCGAAGATTCTTTTGTTAACATTGAACTATAATTGAAATCTGAGAAGGAAAATGCAGAGATCAGGTATCTGTACTGATTCACTCAAGCCCCACCTGCTACAGAACAGAATGTGTGCTCCATTCTTTACTTATGTTGCTTTATATGCTTTTCAATGTTTGCTCATACTGGCTCCATGTTTCCAACATACCTGTAGATTATCTGACCCTCTGCAATACCAATCAATTGTTGATGTTGAATGAACATTATTTATGATAAACTGGATAAATGTGCGAAACCGAGTGTTTTTAGTATTTTTGTTAGGTATATTATATCTCTTACAACAGCGTATGGTTTACCACAAAATTCTAAACACACTACATGGACACGGGTGCGGGTGTCTGTGTCAAGGTCGGGCTCGGGTGTCCAATTCGACAGATCTTTTGGGGATACGCCATGATGCCAAATACCAATTGGAATCTAAAATGGGTGTGGGTGTTTAACATAGCTGAATAATTAGGACATGGGTGTTTGGATAACACCAAAACGACCCTGATGATTCTTGCCATCTACCATGAAAAATATGGAACAGGTACTGTCCTGTGTGATGCTTGGAATTCCAAAGCAAGTGGAAGAACCATAGGCACCTCCTACTCCACAACACCCTCTTTCTCCCATGGGAGAAGCCTGTTCAAGAATGGACCTAACTGCCACCCATCAAATCCTATTTACAGCACATTACAGAGATGATGAAGGGAACAATGAGGTAAAATAAATGAGTGCATTCTGGTTCCAATCTTTCTGTTTTGTAGGATATGTGAAACCGGTATCATTCTCCATTCTGCAGCTATGTTTTCAAGAATGGACACAGCAGATGAGGGATATGTTGGATGCAAGGAAACGTGGCAACTCTGCCTTCAAAGACAGATTTTAAAGCAGCAATCGATTGTTACAGCCAGGTGGGCATGCATTTATTGTTCATGAGGCTAAGGGTGGCGCGGCGGGGGCGGAGCTGGACGACGACATGTTGGGGCTGATCGTGTTCAAGGCCGACGTGTCGAACCCTGACGGCCGCCTCGAGACGTGGAGCGAGGACGACGAGCGGCTCTGCGCCTGGGACGGCAGGTAGCGGGCGGCGTGAGGCCAAGGGTGGCGCGGCAGGGGCTGGACAGCCTCTGATTGTTGATGCATCTAATGTTGCAACTGATCTTATTGTTGAATCTATGTTTGAGCTCACTGTTCATCATCTGAAGAAAATTCGAGCAACGCTTGATTTGCACTTGCATCACAGGACTGTAGTAGCTAAGCGATGTGTGGTGGCATTCATGGATGATCACTATCTTTTACGGACTGTATTTTTCTCTTGAATAAGGTACCAACCATTATTCTCGAGATCCCCATTTGCCTTTGCTTTTGGTTTAAGTTCAGTTTACCAATTGTAGGCTGTAGCCAGTCACTTTTCATTCAGTTCTGTTTAAAGCTCTGATCTGAACGGTGTCTCTTAACATTGTTAGTTAGTATAAAATCAGGTGAGTTGTATGAGTGACGCTATTAGTTTGCTGCTTGTTAGCATCCAACCCCGCTCCTTGGACACCTTTTTTAAACATCATCGTCCCTATTGTACGGTTTAGCAAATTTTCTTTATTGGCGCACGAAAGAAATAGATGTCAAAGATTTCTTCTCGTCGACATAAAACATTATCTTAGCCGCATCACGGAAAGGATATCAGAGATTTCTTGCTGCCGATGTAAAACATTATCTTAGCCGGATCACATAAAAGTTTATACAGTCGAGTTAGTGAGCCTGCGACGCCGCGCTCTCTGCTAATTTTATGAACTTTGCATTTTGAATTAAATATCACTATAACTTCGGTATTTAATTTCACAGTATTGTTATTTTATCATGCGATCCGTGTGTTTTTAGTATAAAAGTTTAGCTGTCTCGTAGCAACGCACGGGCACGAACCTAGTTTTCTTATAAAGTTGTAAAGTTATGCACATACTATGTACAATATTTTGTAAAACATGACTTATCAACACAGTTTCCTAGAAATTTATTCCCACGTCTTTTTTATTTGGAAAGTTACAAAGTTATATATATAACCGATGTGCATAACTTTTTATTTTTTTTTCTTATTGTAAAAAAACATTTACATATCTTTATTTTTGGAAAGTTACGAAGTTATATGCACAAATTATGCGCATAACTATATATGGAATAACTCATCATCACAATTTGTCATAATAGTCTTTTTTACTTCTCTTTTTTTTGGAAAAAAAATATTTTCGTAACTTTTCATTTGAGAAAATTACCACAGATTATGTGCATAACTTTTTACATGACAAATTATCAACATAACTTCTCATCATAATAACTTTTACAAATTTGCGGTCAGAAGATTCAGTTAGATCAGAAGAAGAGAAAAAGTGAAAAAATAGAGGAAAAATGATGAAAAAGGAAAAATATGGTGCATAGCATTATATTATTCATTCATGTACAACTAGTATCATATACGATCATGTAAAATAGATAGGCTATTGCATTAAAAAATATAAAGGGAAAGGGAAAAAGTAGAAAATAGAAAAAATAAAAGGAGAAAAATAAATATAGAAAGAGAGACCTACCTGCTTCACGACAGATCGAACCGGGCCCGCTGGTGGACACGGTGTGCAGTAGTGCACACGCTCTCGGGTTAATTCGTCGTTCCTGGTCCACGCGTTAATTAATTTGATCGAAGAAGACGTAGGTGCGGCGCGGGATTTGACTCCGCACCTGAAGTGGTGAAAAACTACCAAATTGGGGATTCCGGTTCCGGCCATCTAACTCCTGAGTCCTGATGACCGAATAAATTAACCAAGAACAGTGAGGCTTATTTATTGATCCTCCTTTGTAAATTTGGCCGTAACTATACGTAGGTGAAGGCTTAAGGTTCTTTTGGCGTATATATATGAGGCATCCTTTTGCTTTGTTTATTTATATTCTCCGTTTATTTAATCATCTTGCCAATTAACTCACGTTATAGCTCCCTTCAAAGCTCCAACAGCTACTGTAAGTAATCTCCTTCTTCTTCTTCTATATCATCAGTACTCACGTACTACGTTCCTTTATTACCTAGCCTGTAAGCTGCTGCTAGCTGTTAACCGTGCCATTTGACTTGTCCAAACAAGCCGATTGAATTATGCACTTGGCCAACGTACCAAGCCGGGTGATATTTCTATCATCAAGCCATTACTGTATTTGGCTAGATCGACAGCTAGCTTAAATGTGGCCAAATGAATGGATCCGAGAACATGCATCAACCACCAAATCAAAATCCACATCGATCGTCTGTTCGGACTTGTGAGGCCTGCCGCACCAATTGATGCGGTGGTCTCCAGGACGAGCTCACTTTCAGTTTATTATAGTAAGTAACTGCCGCTGCGCTAGTCAGTAATACGCTGCAAGTTGCATGTTTGTCCTGTCCCCACAGAATGGAACGAAACTGACAAAAGCATACATACATACATTACATTACATAGAATGAAATGAAACTGATGAGTTCTCAACTGCACTGTATTTGTGGCTGGCTACATATGCTTCCCTCTCCCTGAAAGAAAAGAAAAGTAAAGCAGCAGCAGCAGCCAGCAGGTAGCATCAGATGCACACAAGAAGAAGAAGAAGAAGAAGATGGGGGTACGTGAGGCCAAAGGCTGGCACACATTCTCCCCATCCTCCTCGATCTTTCTTCTTTCTGCGCGCTAGCTAGCTTTTCTTGCTCAATCCTGCAGCAGCACATTCCCTCCAGACGAATGATGCTAGCTCATCTCTCCCTGCAAGCCCACGTACGCACTCCAAGAATATAATCCATCCCCACCCCCGTGGCATGCATCTACTAGACTACGACTGCCGACTGCCATGTATATAAGCTAGCTAGCGCTTGGGATTAGCCTCAACAGGGATCAGGAGAGCTAGCTAGCTTGGACCAGGTTCAGGTCAGGTGTACGTTAGAGCTAGCCGTACGTTGCTGCTGGTGCTCCGTCGATCCTTCTCGGCCAATGCAAATGCCCTTCTGTTGGGACCGCCAGAGCCCGGCTCATGCGCCGGAGAACCACATAGCCATCAATGGCACCGTGGTCGTGTCCTGCCACTTGGGCCTGTCGTCGCCGAGGAAGACCACCACGCTTCGCCTCTTCAGCAGCACACGGATGGATCCCACCAGTACGTTCTTCTTGTTCACCACCCACCCAGCAGCGTACTCTTGCTTGCTTGTTTGTCGTCTTGAATTCCAATCCAATTCATCAATTGTTGATCCATCGATGACTGCTGCTTCAAACTCAACTGCTTGGGCATGCAATCGCAATCGCAATCGCAATCTGCAGACACCGGGAAGGGGAAGCTGAGCGCGGAGGCGCCGCTCAAGGGCGGCAAGAAGACCAAGGCGAAGCAGGCGCCGTGAAGACGAGCACCATGACGTACCAGGTGACCTTCTTCGTGGACGCCGAGTTCGGCACGCCGGGCGCCGTCGTCGTCAAGAACGGCCCCAGGAACGACCACTTCTTCCTCCGCCACGTGCAGCTGGACATGCCCGAGGCCGGCCGGAGCATCCACTTCGACAGCAACTCCTGGGTCTACCCCTACAAGAAGACCAACGCCGACCGCGTCTTCTTCATCAACACGGTGCGTGTCGTCAGGACCGAATCATGGACCTACTAGTACTTTTAAGCTTCCATATGACATGACAGATTGACAATGGCGAACCCAACAGAGCTACCTGCCTGACAAGACGCCCGAGGCCCTGCGTCTGCTGCGCGACGAGGAGCTGCGCAGCCTCCGTGGCAGCGGCCGCGGCGAGCGCAAGGACTGGGAGCGCGTCTACGACTACGACGACTACAACGACCTGGGCAACCCCGACAAGGAGGACCACGCCCGCCCGGTGCTCGGCGGCACCACCTCCATGTACCCGTACCCGCGACGCTGCCGCACCGGCCGCCCTGGCACATATACACAACACACCACTGCTAGCGAGCTATCTATCTCCATTGGTGAAATTTTCGTATTTTGGTCTCTTTTGAAAACAATTTTTAGAAAAATACCAACGCCAAAATATTTTCTGAAAATAGACCATTTTTAGGCGTCTTAGCACATGACGCCGAGATATGAGGCTCGGCGTCGTGTCACTCAACGCCGAGGTACTGCCACGTCACGGAAGACCGGGGTTGTCGTCGACACGTTGGCGCGTGGGTCCGAGACGTCGGCGTCGTGTCAGCCGACGCCAAGTACCCAACCTCGGCGCGGTCGGACTGAACGCCGAGCTCTGACCCCATCCGGAGCGCGGCCCAGGCGGCCCAACAAAGCACGGTGGCCCAGCAGCTCGGCGTTGGGTCACTTAACGCCGAGCCTCTAGACCTCGCCGTGACCCGACTTAACGTCGAGGTCTGGACCCTTTAGGCCGCGCCGAGGCCCCTTCTTCTTCCTCCCTTCATTCTGAAACCGCCGGCCTCCCTCTCTTTCTCTTCTCCCCCGCGCCGCCAGCAAACCCTAACCCCCAAAATCGACCCCCGGTGCCACGATCTCGGCTCCCGAAGCTTCCTCGAGGTAATGGTCCCTCCCCTCCTCCATTCTATCCACGTAGATGTGCTTACATTGTCCCTAATCATGTGGAATCATGGTTGTTTGGTGATTTGGTATATTTGTGTTTTCATTTGTAAAATGTATGGCTAAGGATGATTGAGTGCATTGTTGTTTAACTGTTTTATGTGATGAACATGTTAGGTTAGTTTGGTTTCTAGTTATTTTGGTCATTAGGGTTATTTATTTATTGTAGGTGTCATTAGGGTTAGTTATTTGTTGGTTATTAGGGTTACTATGTATTTTATTTATTTGTTGGTCATTATATTTCAATTTGTTATGACTAGAAATGATTATGTTGTTGGGGTTGAAAAACGATGAAATGATATATTTTAGTTTCTACTTATTGGATTAAAATATATTCATATGTTACACTACTTGTTGTGTGATGGCTGTAGATGGATAAATTAGTGAGGTTGCATCATGGAGGCCGTATTGTTAGGACAAGAGATGATAGTTTGGAATTTCTAGACATGTGTGAGGAGTTGTTGATTTTTTCTGAAACACCATCTTTGACCCAGTTAGTGGAGCGAGTGAAGGTTAAGTTAGGCTAGAATGAAGGAGACGTGCATGTTCAGTTTGAAGGTGTCATAGATGTTGGGTCATCGAAGGGTCCTCGGATCAAGCGGTTGCTCAAAATTACAAGTGAGACTGAATGGAATGATTACAAGGCAGTTGTATTGGCCTCAGAAGTACGATCTTTGGATTTAGTAGTAAGTAAGGAGTCCGGCTTAGGAAATGATAACTTCGAAGCATGGCCATCTTCCCCCGCTCACATAGGTTATGGTCCTTTGCCTAAAGAAGAAATACTTGTCACACAACTAGGCTACGGTGGAGATGAGGAAGAGAATCCGGTTGCCGATGGTGAGGGCAATCATGATAGTGATGAAGAGGATGATGATTATGTAATTGTTGATGCAGAAGAAGGTTTGGACGACGCTAGCGGAGACTTTTCTATTGAGGATGAGCTTAGCGACGAAGATGATCTTAGTAGTGAAGAAGACTTTGGTGATGCTAGGGCTACGAACCGTTTTGACATGGAGATAGCTGGAGATGATGAGTCCTTCGTAGAGGAGATAGCCGAAGACTCTGATGACGATCGCCCTGTTGGTCGTCTGAATTTAAGGGAAATAGAGATATTGTCTAGGGTCTTGCCTTGGAGAGATCCACTAGTTGGTGATTTCGAGGACCTTAGCTATGGTCATAGGGCAGTAGCTGATGGTGGGCCAAGTGATACAACTGTGCCTGATGTTAGCGGTTGCCTCATCATACGGAAGGGCATATTGTTTGCTACCATGGATGAGTTGAAATCATGGTTGCAAGAGTACTCCATTGTACACAACCGACCTTTTAGGGTCATCAATTCATTCAAGGAGAAGAGGTACACTGTTGCTTGTGAAGAACAACAGTGTGGTTGGAGAGTATGTGCTAGGAAGACGAAGGCAGACAAATGGAAGATTACCTCAGTGAAGCAACCACATGTTTGTGCCACTGCTGAGACAGAAGAGAACCATCTGCAGCTCAATTCTAGATTCATTGCAAGGCAATTATGCCCCGTGGTGAAGCATATGCCAACCATTACGGTGTCTGCGTTGGTTGAGATCATCTTCCAACGGTACAATTACTATGTCAAGTATGGGAAAGCATGGAGGGCAAAGCAGCGTGCACTGGAAATAATATTTGGAAATTGGGAAGAAGCTTATGAGCGCCTCCCTGTAATGTTGAACGCAATGAGGGCCGTAAATCCTAGGATGCACTTCGAGTATTTACCTAAGGAGGATGAAACAAGGAATGGTAGCCAGGTATTTGGAAGGGCGTTTTGGGCGTTCGGGCAGAGCATCGAAGCATTCAAGCATTGCAGGCCTGTCGTCTCAATTGACGGGACCTTTCTTATAGGAAAATTTGAAGGCACAATGCTTATTTGTATTGGGACAGATGCAGAGGACCAGCTTGTGCCATTGGCCTTTGCGATTGTTCGGAAGGAGGACACGGATAGTTGGTGTTGGTTTCTCAGGCTAGTAAGACAAGTGATAATTGGTCTGGGACATAATGTTTGTGTGATATCCGATAGGCATGATGGCATTCTGAATGCCGTAGAACAAGAGATTCCTGGTTATGGCCAAATACATCACCGGTGGTGCACCAGACACCTTGCTCAGAATCTTATAAGGCGTGATCACACAAAGGACAACTTCAAATTATTTGAGGAGGTTTGCAGGCAGCAAGAGGTTCAATTATTCAAAGATAAGTTAGATGTCCTGAAGTTAGCCACAAATGTTGATGGCAGGCAATTCTTGAGCGAGTTGATGGCGTCGAAGAATAAGTGGTCACTTGCATATGACACGGGTGGTTGGAGATGGGGCTTCATGACTAGTAACATGGCAGAGATGTTCAACAGCCTTCTAAGAGGTTGTCGTGGTCTGCCTGTGACTGCTATTGCCTCATTCACCTTCTACAAGTTGAATTCTTGGTTCGTTTCGAGGAAGAAGCATGCGAGGTCTCTATGGACAGCAGGCAAAGCTTGGCCACTTTTAGCATCTCAGGAACTAGCTTTCTCAAAGAAAAAGTCTAAACGACAGAAGGGTTCATGTTTCGATCCGATCAACCATGGATATGAGATTCTAGAGGGTGGCGGAACTAACATTGGTGGTGAAGACCGGGGTGCTCGAAAACATAAAGTAGTGATCAATGAGAACAAGTGTACGTGTGGAAAACCGATCATATACCATAGGCCTTGCTCCCACATGATTACAGCCTATCGCCTTAGACGTGTTGACCCTGAGGTCCCTCCCCATATGGCCACGGAGTTCTCTTTGAGGAACCTAATGAGCACCTGGAATCCTCAGTTCGAGCCATTTCTTGACGAGAGTCAATGGCCTACTTATGATGGCCCCAAGTATGTGGCTGATCTTGGTTTACTCTGGAAGAGTAGAGGACCTAGGCGGCGGAAGCGGTTCAGGATGGACATGGACCGAGCCACGAAAGGTAGATCAACCACGAGTAAGGTTGGGAGACATTTTGTAGAGGATACCCAAAAGAGCCATTGCTCTGGTTGCCATAAGGCGGGCCACAATAAGAGAAAATGTCCTGAACTACTTAGACAACAGGTATCCATCAAGCTAGCTACTAGAATTGCTTTGTGTAATGGTACATTGGTTTACTTTTGTTTTTTTATTTTTATGTTACTTCGTACCACATACACATGCTTTAACTTATACTAATGGTTTGGCATTGCTTATGTTGCAGGATGGATCGGTTCCCCTTCTTGATCCAAGGTTCGATGAGCACCACCGGGCTCGGAGGATCGAGAACGGAGAGGTATATTCAACAATTCATATGAAAACATTGCATTGTTCATGTTTTGCTCTATAGTCCATGCTCTTTATAAAGTGACATGAACTAATACTTTTTATGCTTGTTTTTTTTGCAGGTTTTGAATGTGCTGAGGCCAATGACACATGAGGCCTCTACGACCATGGTCTACGACGAGAGGTACACGCCCCTCCTGAAGCTGGCGAACCTTGCTACCGTTGCTTGTGTTTGTCGTCGAGGCATGCCACCTTTCAACCCAGCGGCGCTGACGGCGTTGATAGATCGATGGCGTCCGGAGACACACAGCTTTCACCTACCATGCGGGGAGATGATGATCACTCTCGAGGACGTTGCCATGATCCTTGGAGTCAAAATCCGAGGATTCCCAGTGACAGGAGACACGGAGTCTGAAGGATGGTAGCAGCGGGTTGAGCACTTCTTGGGACGGCCCCTAGCGGCAGTTGAGGCTGGCAAGAAACGGCGCAGCAGTGGGGTGTCCCTGAGGTGGCTTCGTCAGCAGTTTCGGGAGTGCCCACCCAACGTAGACGCCGAGACCGTGACATACTACTGTCGGACCTATGTCCTCCACATGTTAGGTACGGTTCTCTTCCCTGATGGCACTGGAGACACGGCGTCCTAGATGTACATCCCATGCCTTTTGAACTAGGAGGATGCCGGCAATAGGAGTTGGGGCTCGGCTATACTTGCCTTCCTGTACCGTCAGCTTTGCGAGGCTTGCCGCCGTCCTGGAGGCGCGCACGCTACAATGTCAGGCTGCATCACACTGTTGTAGGTAATAAAGCAAAGTTGTACAAGTTACCACTACAATTCAATGTTTTTTCTTAACAAAAGTGATTAACATTCATGTTTCCACTCTTTTTTTGCGGATTTGGATGTGGGAGAGGCTTCCAGTTGGGAGACCGCATCAGCTTGATCCCCCACAACCTTGGTTTCCTCAAGGAGACGCAGTTGTCGCCCCTACCGTGGCACACCTCTACGAGCGAGCCCACAGAACATACCACGTGTCACGCCACACGTACATCAGCTTCACCAACGAGCTGGACACCCTTTTACCACAGCATGTAAGTTTCCCACCCTTTTGCCCTAATCGAGGATATGTGCACAAATTGAGCATCGACTAGTTGATGACGACATTGTGTATAGGTTCAATGGAGCCCATATCGGTGGAGGCAAGTAACGGATCTCAACTTGAGCGCCTTGTGCATGGCAGACAAGGACGTCTGGACGATGAGGACCCCCCCCCTTATTTGTTTCTATGCAGTGGAGTACCATCTCCCTCACCGTGTAGCACGACAGTTTGGTAGGCTGCAGCCTTCTCCACCCGATGATTTCTCCACCGGTTGGCAGCTCCACAAGTACGTAACATACAATATTTTGTTCGTTTCACATGAAAGAATCATTGAGTAGGCCTTCATATTGCCGATTTGGTGTAAAATTTGCAGGTTCAACAGACAAAAAAATAAGAAGATCACCAACTGGCAGCTGGAGCACCAGCGCTACATTGATGAGTGGATGTTGATGGAGCAGAACAACATGGGCATCCACGCCGTCCATCATGACAAGGTATTCCATGATTACCTTGTTTGGTTTGGTCAACGAACAAGGCTTCAATTGAGGCCCGCTTGGACGGAGCAAGACATTGCTGACATTGCGAGCGAGGATGAGGGCAACAACCCATATGACCAAGCTACCCGAGAAGGCAGGCAAGTTGAGATCGCCCCTGCGTTAGCCAGAGCTGTAAGTGATACAACTATTTCAATCTCTGAGGTCTTTACTGTGATAGAGACTTAAATTATTGTTTTTGTTGCATAGAGCATGGAGATAATGAGGACAGTGGCCGACCAAGGAAGGGCATTGATGATTCCTGTGGGCGATCCTGATGAGGTCTCCATGTTACGACAGCACATTCAGGTAGTCTTCTCTCATTCAGTTGATGTTACATCTTTATATAGTTTTACGACCAACCCCACTTACTAATAGTGCTTTCAAAATGTAGCGTGCCATGCATCGCCTATGAAAGGTAGCTGCACGCCTTGGATGTAGACGTTCCCCGGATGTGGCAGTCCCACAACAACTTGGTGCTGGACCTTCTACTGCACATATTGGAGGGACTTCATCTTCACATGGTGCACATGGTGGCAGGACTTCTTCTTCACATGGTGCAGCAACTACTGTAGAGGGTGGTCAAGGACATGGTCATTATGATGATGAAGTTGATGAAGGATAGGGAGAGTACTATGATCATGAGTATGATGAGATTGGCATGTCCCAGCTTGGAGATGCACCCCAAGGAACTCAAGGCCCCTCCGGTTCTGGACGTCCACATAGGACGCTCAGACCAGTGGACAGGTACACTCCAGGTACCTATCTGTTTGGGAGGGGAAAGCGTTACGCTCGCCGTCCACGTTAAGGTACAAGGAGCGATAAAAGATCCAAAGACTTCATATGCTTTATTCTGTGCATGGACTATGTATGCATTGGACCTGGTACTATGTTTGGACTATGTTTGTTGATTGATGAAGCATATGTATGGACTATGTTGGATGTTGAATGTGTTGGACTATGTTGGATGCTTAATGTGTTGGACCTTACGTATGTACGGATGTTGAATGAATCTGTCTGTCGGTGTGGTCATGTGTTATGTGAATGTGTGGAACGTCGCCATGTTTCATGTTTCCAGCTATTAAGGGCCTCCGTCACAACTCACAAGGAAGAAGGGGTGTCATCATCCCCATCCTCCATGTTACGATCAACCTCTGTTGGATCCACAGTGACATGGCAAGCACGCAAAGGGGACGAAGCGGCATAGGAGAGTCGGGGAGCTAGCGAGCTTAGGTCCGTTGTTGGCACAAGGTCATCGTCGGCTGATTAGAGTAGTGGGAAATAGTGAAGCAAATTAAAGAAGAGGTATATTTTGGTGAACCCAGGGGCTCGGCGTTTAGTCATTTGACGCCGACCCCTGGTACATACTGGAAAACAATTCACCGAAGCGCCGAGGTGCCCAACCTCGGCGTTTAGTCGTTTCACGCCGACCCCTGGTACATACTGGAAACCCTTGCATCGAAGCGCCGAGGTGCACAAGCTCGGCGTGGGGTAAATTGACGCCGAGCCATGAACCTCGGCGTGTTACGACTAAGCACCGAGGTTCGGCCCAAACCGGGCGACGGCCGTTGCCAAACCCTAGGGTTGGCGTGGGCCGACTCGACGCCGAGCCTCAGCCCAACTCGCAAACAGCCGAGCCAAACCCTAGGGTCGGCGTGGGATGACTCAACGCCGAGCCTCAGCACACCTCACACACGGTCGAGCCAAACCCTAGGGTCGGCGTGGGCCGACTCAACGCCGAGCCTCAGCCCAACAAAACCCAAACCATTTGGTATATGTTGCGATCCTATTTGCATGATTCAAATGAAAAATCTTTCTCAACGATTCCTCTTCGACTAACACGAGTTATACTAATAAGAGTAGACAAGTTATATTTATGTTTGTATGTTTGTTCCTGCATGAAAAACCGATTGTTAACGATTACACTCACATCAAAAGTAACAAATGGCATGTCGCAAACTAAACCTAGCATGCCTTAGGGGATTGAAAGAAACAAGTGATACAGACATTGCAAAGGGTACACACTCACATAAAAACTAACAAGGGCATGTTGCAAACTAAACCTAGCATGCCTTACGAGATTGAAAAGAACAACTCATATAAGCATTCCACATTCGGATTGACTAACAAATGTTGGTCCTAATAATGCTCCCACATATTGAACTGAGTTGCGCCTTCCCCATAGTATCCTCCAATTGACGGAGGCGGTGGTGGTGGCGGTGGCGGTGGAGAAGGAGGTCCGTCCTTTTTATGGTACGGGCACTTGCAGTACGGATTATTGCATAGTGCCTCCTCTGCATCATTGCTATTGTCGTCGTCCGACTTGTCCCTGTTACCACTTCCAGGGCCATACTCTAGGTCAAAGATGCGTCCCTGTAGATATGTGATGTACTGTTGATGGGGATAGATAGGAGGAGGGTCGACCCATCTAGTGAAGCCACAATTATCTGGACAGCTTGAATCCTGAAAACCCATCTACCAATAAGTACTAGTAGAAACCAAATGCAAATCTAAAAAAGGAGAGAGTTCAAAGGCAATACAAATCCTCGCGGGCATCTGAAGAAACGACGGCCTCCACCGTCACAGTCGTTGTACATCTGCACAACGCAATCCAAACCGTGGCGGCATTTTGGCCAATCTTCAATGCGCTTCTCGTATGATCTAAGAGGTCTCTCACGGGTGAAGTCACTCTTCCTCTCCAAAGGAAATTCCTCTATTGGTTCTTCAAAAGAATCAGGACCTAGAGAACCCTCCCACACAATCGGAGGTCCCTTCCTCACCCCCTTTCCTCTCCCTCCGCCGAAACCCTTTCCACTCGAGGAACCTCCGCTCGACATTTGCTAAAACTAAACCAGAAAATAAGTTGTGTGGATGTGGAGCAAGACATGGAGCACTATATATAGAGATGAAGGCAGTTCACCATGAATGCTACTTAACAAAAAACATGTGTGCGTACTCATTTATTGAATCTACAAAGGCTAGATGCTTCATCTGAAAAGCCTACAACCATGACTGGTCATTTCATCTGAAAAGGCTACACCTGTGTTTTGTCACTTCATCTAAATGCAGTACATCACTCTGATATTAATTCATTGCGTATACGGATACAACAGTAAACGAATCTAGGCTTTTCAGTGAGTTTTCAAATAGACTTGTAGCCCTTTCAGTGCCTGCAACAGTACCTGTAGCCCTTTCAGTGACTGCAACAACACAAGTAGTCTTTTCAGTGATACAAACAGTACCACTACAGTCTTAGGATAGTTAACGAAGTACAGGGCATAAGACCATCTGAAATAAAATTATAGTGCATTACAACATAATAAAAAAAGTCCAAGGCTACACGACATCGCTCGTGAATGAACCAAATACCTACTGAGTGCAACGAGGCCACTTTCCCTTCCTCTCGGCATCGGGATTCTCCTCCATCGCTGCCTTCGCTCGGCGCACACGCTCAAGCTTCTTCTCCCTCTTCGTCTTGTACGCAGCAACATGCCTCCTTTCCTCCTCTTCCTTATGCTCCTTTTCTATAGCCTCCAGTCTACGTCTCTGCTCAAACCTCTCCTTAACCTCCGCATCCCACTCCTTCAGGCCTTCTAGACGCTGCTTGTCCAACTCCTTGATCTCAGTGTTAATCCACTGCTCAAAGTCACACAGTGGTGGAACGGTCTGCAAGAAAAACAAATTGTTACAAAACAAATAAATAAGCAATACTTAATATCACAAGAAAATTAATTAACACAATAAAAATTCCTCATAAACGATGCACGGCGCTGTTGCTTTGTAGGTTCCCATGCATAATTGGGACACATCCAGTACCTCTGTCTATATGTTTCCTCATCTTCAGATATGTCTACCTTGCAAGGATCACCACAAAAGCATATTGGTCAAGAAACACCTTCAGGGAGAGGCTTTAGGTCGTAGGGATTTGCCCTCTGACGACCATAACTACAATTGAAAGAATTTAGTCATATTAACGGAGAACCAAACCTAAACCTAGGGTTTTCTATTTGTTGCACAGATAATGAATAAACATTGGGATTACCTTGGAATACGAGCTTTACCACGCCTTGGCATCCTAACATTACGTAGAAAAAAAATCAATCCAAAGTACCTTGCAACGAATGTAAAGGTACTAACACTACATCACCATACCTCTCAAATAAGCTTTTCATTATAAACCCTAAACAAATTTGAATCCCAACAAACACAAAATTTAACTCAATGATTATAAACCATAACATATACAACAACAACAACACCAACAACCATACATTTAGGTCATTCAATCATTTGAACCACCATACATTGCACGAATGACATGAACATGAACCAAACCTATAATGCCAAGTTCAAAAACAAACAAATCTAAATGAATGAATTGAAAGAGGGGAAAGAGGAGTACCTTGGCAAAACGCCTTGGTCATAACAAATTGAAATGTAATGACCAACAAATAAATAAAATACATAGTAACCCTAATGACCAACAAATAACTAACCCTAATGACATCTACAATAAACAAATAACCCTAATGACCAAAATAACTAGAAACCAAACTAACCTAACATGTTCATCACATAAAACAGTTAAACAACAATGCACTCAATCATCCTTAGCCATACATTTTGCAAATGAAAACACAAATATACTAAATCACCAAACAACCATGATTCCACATGATTAGAGACAATGTAAGCACATCTACACGGATAGAATGGAGGAGGGGAGGGACCATTACCTCGAGGAAGCTTCGGGAGACAAGATCCGGACACCGGGGGTCGATTTTGGAGGTTAGAGTTTCGTGGGGGCCATAGGGGATTTGGGAGCCGTGGGGGAATGGAGGAGGGGAGGGAAGAAGAAGAAGGGGGCCTCGGCTTAAAGGGTCCAGACCTCGGCATTGAGTCGGGTCACGCCGAGGTCTGGAGGCTCGGCGTTAAGTGACCCAACGCCGAGCTGCTGGGCCACCGTGCTTTGTTGGGCCACCTGGGCCGCGCTCCGGATGGGGCCAGAGCTCGGCGCTCAGTCCGACCACGCCGAGGTTGGGTACTTGGCGTCGGCTGACACGACGCCGACGTCTCGGACCCACGCGCCAACGTGTCGACGACGACCCTGGTCTTCCGTGACGTGGCAGTACCTCAGCGTTGAGTGACACGACGCCGAGCCTCATATCTCGGCATCATGTGCTAAGACGCCTAAAAATGATCTATTTTCAGAAAATGTTTTGGCGTTGGTATTTTTCTAAAAATTGTTTTCAAAAGAGACCAAAATACGAAAATTTCACTCTCCATTGATCTGATTTCTGCATCTAAATCTGACTGACACTAGTCTTGATTGATCGCAGACGGTGTGACGGAGACGCGCAAGCACATGATCAACCTGGACTTCTACATCCCGCCGGACGAGCGGTTCAGCCCGACGAAGCTGGCGGAGGTGCTCACGCTGGCGGTGCAGGCCGTGACGCACTTCGTGCTCCCGGAGTCTAAGGCGCAGTTCCATGGCAATATCAACAGCTTCCGGTCGTTCGAGAGCAGCTCAAGGGCGACCTGTACAGGAAGCCCCAGCAGCCGGTCGTGGACGGGCAGGTGATGAACAAGCTCAAGACGTCGGTGCCGTCGCACAAGACCTACAAGATGGTCAAGGAGACGCCCGTCAAGTTCCCCATCCCTCAAGTCATCGAGCGTGAGTCGTTGTCTTGTCACTACACATGTTGTGTGCTCTGCTCTGCCTCTCTCTGACAGGGAACAATTCCTTGGATTAACTAGCTAGATTGATGTCTGATGATGAATCATCTTTCCTCTTATTTGATGGCTGGTGCTGCAGATGAGCCAGAGGCATGGCGAACCGACTAGGAATTCGCGAGGGAGATGCTGGCGGGGCTAAACCCAGTGGTGATCAAGAGACTAGAGGTGTTCCCGCCGGTGAGCCGAGGAGGCAAGGAGAGCTCCATTACCGCCGCGCATATCGAGAGGCAGCTTCAAGGACGAACGGTCCAAAAGGTCAGTCGTCGTCAAAATTTTGTGTTTCAGAGAAGAACTTACTTAACCATGTAAATGCAATGCAACCGTCTTTTATGTATGTATATGATACGGAGTATTATCCATGCATTAGAAGAGAAGAGGCTGTACATCCTTGACCACCATGACTACGTGATGCCGTACCTGCGGCGCATCAACACGCAACAAGGGGTGTGCGTCTACGCGTCGCGCACGCTGCTCTTCCTCAAGGACGACGGCACCCTCAAGGCCTCAAGCCTCTCGTCATAGAGCTCAGCCTGCCCAGTGACGGCGCCGGCGACGGCGAGATCAGCAGGGTCTTCCTCCCTGCGAGCCAAGGCACCGATGGGCATCTGTGGTGGCTTGCTAAGGCTCATGTCTCCGTCAATGATTCAGGCTACCATCAGCTCATCAGCCACTGGTGACTGATCGAGTAATTAAGCATGCATCGGTACCATGTCATCTGTTTCATGTGGTCAATGCAGTGCATGATTCGGTACGTTCTTGATGCATGCATCCATATATGAGTATATGACCATGCTTGCATATCCATGGCGACACCACATGTACAGGCTGTTCACGCACGCGACGGTGGAGCCGTTCATCATCGCCACCAAGAGGCAGCTGAGCGCCATGCACCCGATCCACAAGTATATTTGGCCATTTGGCCCGAGCACTATGGGCCAGCCCAGGCACGGCGCTAAGAAGCACGGCCTAGGCACGGCCCAGCTCGGCTCGCTTCGTGCCCGTGCCTGGCACAGCCCGGTCGTAGTGCCGTGCCCGGGCCGCCATGTCGGCCCGCAGTGCCGGCCCAGGCACGACACGAATAATGGGCCGGCACGACATGGCCCGTTTATTCTCCACCGTTGATGAGCAGCAGATGAACCAGAGCCATTGGATAGCAGTATATAAGCATCCCTCCCTCACCTAAACCCTAACTTCCTCCTCTCTCTCTCTCTCTCTCCCCCCCACTCATTTCCTTAGCAGCGCCGAGCCGCCGACGCGAAGACAGGAGGGGGCGGGCGATGCGCGCAGTCGTGGGGCCATGCCCCGAGGGCCTCAGGGCGGCGGCACGCCGGCGCATCTGCAGCAGCGATGGAGGAGCACGTGGCCCCGGCGAGGGCGAGCTTAGGCGGATGTGCGGCCCTCCTGCGGGTGAGCGCTGGCGGTGGCGCGGCCCCACGCCGGTGGGCGAGCTCAGGCGACGGAGGGCAGATCTGGCGGCCATGGCCCAGATCCGCCCCCTCCTCCCGGATCCGGCCTTCTCTGCGGCATCGAGTGTGGCGGCGGCGCGGCCCTGGCGAGGGCGAGCTCAGGGGGTGGCGCGGCCCCGGCGAGGGCGAGCTCAGGCGGATGCGCGGCCCTCCTACGGGCGAGCGCTGGTGGTGGCGCTGCCCCACGCCGGCGGGCGAGCTCAGGCGACGGCGGACGGATCCGGCGGCCATGGCCCAGATCCGGCCCCCTCCTCCCGGATCCGGCCTTCTCTGCGGCATTGAGTGTGGCTGCGGCGTGGCCCCGGCGAGGACGAGCTCAGGCGGCGACGCGGCACCACGCTGGCGGGCGAGCACAGGAGGTGGTGCGGCCCCGCGAGGGCGAGCGCTGGTGTCGACGCGGCCCCACGCCGGTGGACGAGCACAGGCGGCGGCGCGGGCACGCCAGGCTGCCGTGCTCGACAGCACGACACGGCATGGTTCACCGCCCATAGGGCCGTGCTTGGGCCAAGGTCTCGGCACGGCGGCACTATTGGGCACGGCACGGTTAAGCCACCGTGTAGCATAGTGCCGTGCCTGACCGTGCTCGTGCTAGTGCCGTGCGGTGCGGCCCGGTTGGCCATGTATATCCACAAGCTTCTGGAGCCACATTTCAAGGACAACATGCAGATCAACACGCTGTCCAGGAGCATCCTGCTCAGCGCAGGAGGCATCCTGGAGAGGACCATGTTCCCGGGGAAGTACGCCATGGAGATGTCCTCGGCAAAATCTACTCCGAGTGGAGGTTCACCGACCAGTCTCTGCCCAACGACCTCGTCAAGAGGGGGATGGCGTCCCAGGATCCCCGGACCACGACCCTGCACCTGCACGTGGAGGACTACCCGTACGCGGTGGACGGCATGGACGTGTGGCGCGCCATCGACGGCTGGGTGCGGAGCTACTGCGCCCACTTCTACCACTCCGACGCCGCGGTGGCCGCCGACGCCGAGCTGCAGGCGTGGTGGCACGACGTGCGCACCGTCGGCCACGGCGACCGGCAGCGCGACCCGGACTGCTGGCTGGAGCTCGACACCGTGGCCAACCTCGCCGAGTCGCTGTCCACGCTCATCTGGATCGCCTCCGCGCTGCACGCCGCCGTCAACTTCGGCCAGTACGGGTACGCCGGGTTCATGCCCAACTGGCCCACCCGGTGCCGCCGGTTCGTGCCGCTGCCGGGATCCCCGGAGATGGCGCAGCTGGAGGCCGACCCGGACAGGTTCTTCCTCGACACGTGCCCGATCGCTTCACCACCACGCTCGGGCTCACGCTTATCGAGGTGCTCTCCAACCACACCTCCGACGAGCTCTACCTGGGACAGCGCGCCACCGCGGCGTGGACCGACGACGGCGACGTGCTGCAGCTGCTCGACAGGTTCCGGGAGGAGCTCCGCCGGGTGGAGAAGCGGGTCACTGAGAGGAACAGAGACCTGCGGCTCAAGAACCGGAAGGGACCCGCCAAGGTGTCGTACACGCTGCTGTTCCCGGACGTTGGCAACGTCGGCAGCAAGGAGAAGGGGATCACCGGCAAAGGGATACCCAACAGCGTCTCCATATGACATGACATTAAGCTCCATCATATCGGACTACACGTACATATATGCATGTATACCGTATACGTGAGTTTCTCTTTCTTTTGGTCGTCGGTGTGGTTTTATTTTTTCATTTTGTTGGAGAGGATTTGATTAAGCTTGTCGGTTTGGTTGTGAGCATATATATTAATTGTGATGATTGGTTTGGAAGTTAATCTATTAAATGGGTGTTATACTTTTTTAAAAAAAAGATCGACGCAACTAGCGCCCGAACCGTCCGGCTTCAGGGGCGCGTCCGGACACACCTAATGCACGTAGCGTTTCGATCCCGACCAGATACAATACGGATAGAGCGCGGCCCGTCCTCCTGCTCGTGCACGGCTCGTCCTCTCGCCGCGCCGCCATCCCGTCCTCCCGCCGCGCCCCATGGGACCACCTATCCGATGCGAATAGAACGAGCGCGCCCCCACGTGTGGCCCGTCCACCGCTGCGCCGTCATGCCTCATGGCGTCGCCATCCCCTGCACGCCCATTGACCTCCATGCCTCATCCCCACCGTGCTCCATTACCTTGCAACATAGAGAAATGCGACATGCAAACATCAGAAGTATTGCTTGTTTACAGTGTCAGAACAAGTCTACTGCAACATCAGAACAAGGCGACTGCAAGAACAAAACAAAACTACTGCAATGCGAGATGCAAGATCAGAAAAAAAGAGACTAATGCAACAAAGAAATATTACTTATTACAACATTAGATTAAGGCTACTTCAACAATAGAACAAAGCGCAATGTGAGAAAGCAATATCAGGAAAAAAAGACTAATGCAACAAAGAAATATTACTTGTTGCAATATCAGAACAAGGCTACTGCAATGCGAGATGCAACATTAGAAACAAAAAAGAGACTAATGCAACAAAGAAATATTACTTGTTGCAACAGCAAAATAAGGCTACTGCAACAGAGCTCGTCGGAACTCTAGCCACCGCCGCGTCCCTCGGATCCAGAGGAAGAGGAGGAGGAGGCTCAGATCCGGAGGAGGAGTGCTCAGATCCAGATGAGGAGGAGGTCGAGGAGGAGGAGGAGGAGGAGGGCTTAGATCCAAACCTACCTCGCTGGAGTCGCCGCCATCGCCCTTGTCTCCAGTGGGGGTTGCATGAAGGTCACGGAGGAAGGGAGGGTGGGAGCGGAAGCGGCAGCAACCTGTGCAGGCGTGTCATGGAGGTCACGGAGGGAGGGAGGGAGCGGCAGCAGCGACCTGCGCAGGCGCGACAGCGAGTGGGTGCGGAGAGCAGGGAGGAGCAGGCGAGCGGACCAAGCAAGTGGAAGCGGGTGTCACGGGATGGATGGGAGCGGGAGGTCATAGCCTCGGTCGAGTCGTTCTTGTGCTGGTCCGTCCGGACAGGATGGACGCCTGTACAGTATCATTATCGAAAAAAGATCCATTGTCGTCTTTCTCATGAATTAATAAGTGGAGGAGAATGCCATGTTTGATAGAGGTCTGGCTCCCGCCAAACAACTCCACATATAGCTTCTCTTATGAGACGGCTTTTCTGGCTCTAGCTTTACTAGTTGGAAAAATGTTTGGTAAAATAACTTCTTCTATTAGTTTCTAAACGATTTCTAAAAATGGTCAAATGTCCATAATACTTTTTTTCTTTTCTTTTCCTTCACTCTTCTTTTATTCTCCTACGCCCAACCGGACGGACACCTCTTCTCTTTCTTCTTTCGTCTTTCCACGCCAATCCGTCGCCGGCATGAACTACCCTCACCGCCACGCCCTTACCCTCCTTGGCTTGCGCCACGCTAGGCCGCCACTATCTCTCCGCGCCGCATCGTGCCGCCGTCTTGACTCCTGTTGTCTCCCCGGCCTGCGCCACCGTGGGCCATTGGGGATGATTCAATACATACATAATTGCGATGTTTGATTTGGAAGTTAATCTGTGTTGACTGGGTGTAACACTTTTTTCAAAGATCCGTTACCAGCTTCCATTAATAAGTGCAAAGAATCATTTGGAATAAAATAACGTGTTTGCACCTTAAAATTTTTATTGAAATTGACTAAAATTTGTTGGGATGATTCAATACAACTGGCACTACTTCATGCTAACTACCTCTCTATCAGATCAACATGTAGTGGGCTCCACATTAAAGCTGGACCCCGAAACTAAACTTTTTACATTCATACTTTAAAATTTTATTTATCAAATTTGACTAAAATTTGTTCAATATGATTCAACGTGACGCAAAACTACTTTGTGGCAATTTAAATGGAGCGAAGCTGGCCTGACCCAAGCCTGTCGGCCGTGGCCTTGGCCCGTGAACCCTACTAGATCAACGTGCATACGACAATCTCTAAGAATTCGAGACGTTCAGCATCAGCTGCTGTGGCGCGTGACGAGGGAGGCAAGTTCTTGAGAGCCTCGACACTGATAGTGGAAGGAAACACTGACATAGAGGTGGTCGAGGTGATAGCCTGCCGTGAAGGACTAGCCCTGGCCAGTGACCTTGGTTTGCAGGCAGCAAGGCTGGCCAGTGATTGTGCCAACTTGGTTCGAAGCATCCAGAGCGAGGAAATAGGCAGGTATGGCGCCATTGTACTGGAAATAAAGTCTAGAATGGAGAACTTTTTAAGGATTGATTTCGTCTTCGAAGCGAGGAATTCAAATATTGATGTACATCTCTTACCTAGAAGCTCTATAAATTTACCAGTAGATAGATATGTTTTGTTTTTGGAGCCTTCTGGCATTTGTAACTATATTTCATTGAATGAATAATGATAATGCTCCACTCAAAAAAAAAAAAAAAAAAACTAGACAGTCAAGCAAATGTTTATCGTCGCAAGACCACTTGTGAAACATGCACGCGTCTCCATTTTAACCATTAATAATTCGAAAAAATACAAAGAAAAAGCAGATGTAAGTTTTTTTTATGCCTCAACTCTTTGAGTACAAGCTATAATATTTGAACTCACACACTAATTCACACCACCACACGTATATAAACTCACACACACCCTAATACACAAGTTAGACCTACACCTTAACGAAGAGGTTTGCACGTGGCTAAGAGGTATCCGAAGTCATCCATACTTCGCACATGACGGGCACATACGAGGCAACGAAATTTATACAGGGAACTACTGTTCCTAATGAGAAAATCACACGCTCAAGCAGGCTCGGACCGTGACCGGTGGCCTAACTCCGGGAGAGCTCACCAACCGAACTACGGCTCGGTCCCAAGCAGATGTAAGTTGCAACCATGGATGACACAGACATACGGAGTGCATCTTCTTTGCCAGCTGGCCCTGTTCGTTGCTCTCCGATCCTCAATACTAGGTGGGTCTAGTCTAGTACGTAGTAATTACATTAGTGGATGTTCACGTCTTATCCCAAAATACTTGAAGCGCCTGTTGGGCTGTATTATATATACGGAAATGCTTGCACACGGTTGTCTGTCCCGTCAAGACATAGTTTTTCTGGGCATGTCCAGTGTATAGGCTCAACAACACCTCTACGTCTCTTCCACCTCTGACATTTTCTCACTCCATACTCGCATCGGTGTCATAGCGTCACCGCGCATACGCCCCGCCCCACTCCGCCCCGTCGCGTCCCCTTCCCCCACCACAAGCCTGTCCCCCATCACGCCGTGCTCTTCCCCCACCGCACCATACCCCATCGGTGGCCGCACCGCGCCCCATCTCTAGCAAGCGGACGAGGCAGGACAACTACGACCGAGCAGCGGCGGTGCTGTAGAAGGCATGCTGATGGACTCGAGCCTAGGCAGCGAGCAGGCGCGGGATAATCGCAGGAAGGAGTGATGACCCGATGTCCTGCAACGGAGGTGTACGCTGGGCCAACGTCTCCCTGACCCAAACTTTTTGGCTACAGCAGTTCGCCTCCAGGTACGTCGTGCCCGCCGCCGACACCGTGTTTCAAGTGTTTGGTCTAGAGATGTTGCAAAAGTATATCAAAGATGTTGCATATGTTGTAACGACAATATACGCATGTTGCATGCGTATGTTTTCAAGTGTTTTAGGCGTTTTCAGACTTTTGTTTCAAGTGTTTCATCTGGATGTCGCAAAAGTAGATCTAGATGTTGCATATATTGCAATGACAAAATACGCATATTGCAAGCCTATGTTTCAAGTGTTTCAGGTGTTTCAGATGTATATTGTAAATGTTTCATCTGGATGTTTCAAAAGTAGATCTTGCTGTTGCACATGTTGCAAATGGCTATACACCCATGTTTCAACCGCATGTTTCAATTGTTTCATCTGTCTTCATAAAGATGTTTTATGTGGATATTTTAAAAGTAGATCGGGTGTTGCACATGTTACAATGGCACCGGTGTCTGGCGGATGGCGGCCTGCTGCAGGGCTTCGCCTCCTACCTCGCGCCTTCCTCGCACGACGCGCCTCGCCCTCTCCTCTCCTCTCCCACCCTCCCTTCCCTTCCCTTCCCTCCATCTCCGGGCGTAGTTTGAGCTCGGCCCACAAGCGTGCGAAGTCGTGGACGTCGGGTAGGTGCAGCAGTAGGCGTGGGGGTAGACTCGACCGACGAGCGCGCGGAGTCGCAAACATCCAGTAGGCGCTGCAGCAGGCGCGGGGCGGGCGGGCAGATGGAGCAGCTTGTGCATGAGACGAGACAATCGTGGGCGTCCGGATAGAGGTTTAGCGCCCAGTCGTCCGGGTGCTAGCCATTCATATATATATATATATCCTACAACTAAAAAGCACAAAGTGTGGATATTTTTTGGTGCGACATTTATTTTGGTTCGTCTATCTGCCCACGCCTGCGATCCCATGGCATCTTCTTAATTGAATATTGCCTGTCATGTGATGGAGGAATCACGGTAAAATAGGAAGTAGAAAATTATTGTGCTATCCATATACACATTGCATGTTTGCATGCACCAGCATACATGGCAACGAGCAAAAGGAAAGAGAATTAACACAGAAGGAAAGAGAATTAAGACAAAAGGAACCTCTTTGTATTTCAGATAACCATGCCAAATCTGCCAACATTTAATTAATTCCCCTCTTTACATTTGTAAAAGGGACAGCTTTTTCCTCCTTTCATTTGGTTTCACGCTCACGTGTTCCATCTGCCTCAGTCTCCTCCCTGCTCGTCGCTCCCCTTGCGATCGCGGCATCGCTCCCCTCCCCTCCGTGACTCCCCGCTTGGCCGTGCTGCATGCCTTCGACCACCGTGAGGCGCCGCAGCGTTCACGGTGCTGGAGAGCCGGATCGGGGGCACTATGGTGCTAGTGAAGAAGGACGCGCTCAGCTTGGGCCACTTCCAGGCGTCGCTCCTCGACAACATCCACCATATCCTCGGTCAGGACACCGGGCTCGCCTTCTAGCTCGTCAGCGTCACCAAAGCCGACCACCGTGAGGTGGCACGACGTCCCGGTGCTGGAGGCGGCGCATGCGTCCGTGCGCGGCATCCCGGCGACGCAGGTGGTCAACCAGGGTATGCTCACCCCTTCCCTGCTCTCCCATCTGTGCGAAAAAGCGTACACCTAAGTGGAGAATGTAACGCGGGCAACGTGTTCGACAAAATGTGTCTCCATGCTAGCAAACCTTGGTGGATGTGTTCTCGTAGATGGACCTGCGTCGAGAAGGAGAAGGACCTGCGTCGAGAATTTTTAGCACATGTGATTTTTAGCAAGTAGTACCATAAAGGGTCTCCAGAGATTAATCAGTCTCATGCTGCATGTTCCATCTGATTGCACAATTACCCTCTGAATTTTAGCATAGAATATATCCATGCCGCTCTTTCTCTGCCATTTTTACTGTAAAAATGCTAATTGTTTCTCCATAATATGGACTGTTTTTGTACATCACTCGTGGGATGCTCTTTGAGTTGTACGTAGATTGGACAATTGCTGAAAGGGTTTGATAAATAATCTGGACATCAGAATACTATTTCATCATTGTCAAAATTTATTTTGTTACTGGCTCCTTGGTTAAATCTGCTAAGGTTAGCATTTGTTCAAGTTGACTATCACGAAGATATTTATAGTTTCCTGACAATCAATTTTCCATGCCTACGGGTTACAAGAACGCTAAGCCTGTGGGCATGCTTTGTTGTTTTGTCAAACCAGCCTTTCTAATTGTCAGTTTTACTAGAAAATTTGTGGTCACCTAATATTAAAAAACAGAAAATATGTAAATCTGACTACTTGTGGAACGTTCTACTTGAAGATTATTACTGTTTAAATCCGCCCTCTAACCCTTCTCTATTAGGAATCTGAATGACAAAACGTGAGTTTACTCCTTATTACTTGGTGTATGCCATCATGGGTATTCATCGATTCTCCAGTTTGGTTGCTGCGATGATTCATATCAATTTTAGATAGCTGCACTGTTAGGTTTAGTGTATGCTATCATGACTATCAAGCATTCTCCAGTTTGGGTGCTGTGAAGATTCATCATATTTGCAACCAGCAATTCAGTGCACTTCGGAATTCTTGTGTTTTTCTTTTCCAATTAGCCATTCACAACCATACCTGAGATGAAAAGATGCAAAAAATAATTCAGTTATTGTTAGGCTTTTTTTTGCCTCATAGTGCCTGTTTCTGTTGATATGCTTAGATTATGTTCTTATATATAAATTTTGAATGCTTAATTTCAGGAACAATTGAAGGAATGACGCAAGATGCTGATGGGGTTTCAGATGCAGTTCAATAAATAAAAGAAAGACTAGACGTTGTATTAATTTCAGGAACAACCTACGTCTCCGCACCGTCGGCCGCCTCCTGCGCGTCCACGCCGCCGGCCGCCTCTACGCGAGTCCACGTCGCTGGCCACCTTCTCTGCGAGTAAATAGTTTTAGCATGTGTGTCTCTAATGGTACTTATTTTGTATCATGAATATCAGTATTTTTAAATGGTTTATCAGACTCTACACGGAGATGATATATATACACTTATGTGATGGCATAATGAAAATTGAACATGTGTTATATTATTGTTATAAAAATGACACTTTCAGTGTTTTGTTCATAATATTTCGTTTTGTAACTATTCATAACTATTACACGTGTATGTTCTCAAAACCATGAGTTTTGTCGACTTTCCCCACTTTTTCTCATGTGCCAACATGAGATCAACCGAATTAGCACCTGCATAATTACAAACATAAATTACTTATAAAACCAACGAAGCAAGTTAGCGATAATAGTGAACAATAGTGCTAAACAACACCGTACCAGTGGTCGTGGGATGGTACGATGGTAGTGGCGTTGGTTTCGCGCATTCACGAGGATAGCTCATTTGTATTTTCCATTGTTGCACCAGGGTCATTAGTTTGTAAGCACGAAAGAAATGGATATTAGAGATTTCTTCCTGCCAATATAAAATATCATCTTAGCCGCATCACGGAAAGATCTATAAAGTAGAGTTTATGAGCCTGCGACGCTGCGCACTTCGTGACTGTGTTAAATTTATAAACTTTGCTTTTTGGATTAAATGTCCCTTTAACATCGGTATTTAATTTTTATAGTATTGTTATCTTATCGTGCGATCCGTGTGTTTTTAGTACAAAATAATGTTAATTATTCCGTAGCAAGGCATGGACACTCCACCTAGTGTGTGTGTGTATATATATATATATATATATATATATATATATATTTTTTTTTTTTTTTTTTTTTTTTTTTGTGTCACGAAGCCCCACCCAGGTGATGCACAGCCACGGAGGAGTACCGGGCCTATGCCCAAGAACGTGCGCGCGTGTGGCCTGGAGTGGGCTTGTAAAATGTGCAAGTCTGGTCCGATTCCCCTTCCCTTCCCCAGCCGCCGCCGATGCCCATGCCGCCGGTGCCATGGCCGCGGACGCGATGGATGGCGCTGGCCGCGAGCGCGCTGATCCAGTGCTGCGCGGGGAGCTCCTACTGCTTCGGCGTCTACTCCCCGGCGCTCAAGGCCTCACAGGGCTACGACCAGTCCGCGCTCGACGCCGTCGCCTTCTTCAAGGACGTCGGCGCCAACGCCGGGGTCCTCTCGGGCCTCCTCGCCGCGTGGGCGCCGGGGGGCCGGAGGCGCCCCTGGATCGTTCTCCTCGCCGGCGCCCTGCTCTGCGTCGCCGGGTACCTCCCCATGTGGCTCGCTGTCGCGGGGGTCGCGCCCGCGCCGCTCCCGCTCATGTGCCTCTACATGCTGCTCGCCGCGCAGGCGCAGACTTTCTTCAACACCGCTGACGTTGTCTCCGCCGTCGAGAACTTCCCCGACCGACGAGGCACTGTCATCGGCATCATGAAGGCAGGTCAACTCATTCCTTCTTTCTTTATATTTATATTGCGCTGCTCTGTTCTGTCTTCCCATTATTCCGGAATGCGATCGAGAATATTGGATCTGAGAAATTGACACGACTGTGCTACCTAGTACTTCTTTCTTAGCTTTTATATTATAGATCGACGATCTTATAGACTGTTCTACGTTGCTACTCCACTTCTGTACTTCACTTCCCTTTCAGCAACAGGCATTCAGACAACAGTAGAGTTGTCATTGGGTTGGAGCCCTCAGCTGACACTTGAAATCAGCACACCACGTTACCTGTCACGTTTTTCTGGGTTACCTGTCATTCAGTACTTTGCTTATGCGATCTGGATGGAGCCTTATTGGATAATATGAATTTTGATCATGTCCTGCTCCTGGACGCTGCTGTCCCACCAAACTGTTTCGATCAGATTCTATCAATTATCTTCATTTTGCATCAAACTTCAGTCTAGTATGATGAAAGCTATTGGTTTGAACCCGAACCATGTTATAATTCACTCCCAGCCAATTGACACGAAATTATTTCTTTCTTTTTTTTCCTGAACCGAGGGTTCCTCCATTTCCATTAACAAACGGAAATACAGATGTTTGAGAAAGCAGTTAAAAAGAAAACAGATACGGGTGACCTATATCTGTATGCCACCTGACAGGAAATTCCTATTGATCCCACATTCCCACCTGCAGTTCCATACTAATGCTGGCAGTTTTGACCCCCAACTGACATCAATTCATTTTTGTTTACTTTTGCAACAGGGTTTTCTAGGCCTAAGTGGGGCAATACTTGTCCAAATTTACCGCACTCTCCACATTGATCCCAGCTCTTTCATACTGATGCTGGCAGTTTTGCCCACAGCCGTCACATTGGTGCTTATGTATTTTGTGGATGTCCACAACCCCAATGAACGGTACAACAAGAAATTCCTAGACGCTTTCTCCCTCATTGCTGTTACTGTTGCCGGATACTTGATGATTCTCATAATCTGTGGTCAAATTTTCTCGATAAGCTCAGCTGCGCAGAGCATTTGTTTCGTGGTACTCTTGATACTAGTGATGTCTCCGATAGCCGTCGCTTTAAAGGCCCAGACACCACATGAGGAATCAATCTCAGAACAAAGGACTGGACTGCTCCGTGAAGAGGTCACAGAGGATTCTGACAATGCTACCTCCAGTACCGCACTTGGGGGATCTGACCAAGACCTGTCTGCTGGCAAAGAGAACCTGAATGTATTACAGGCCATGTACAAACTCAACTTCTGGTTGCTCTTCCTAGCAATGGCTTGCGGAATGGGATCAGGTCTGGCCACGGTGAACAATATCAGCCAGATCGGCGGCTCACTTGGCTACACGACCAAGGAGACCAACACACTTGTGTCACTCTGGAGCATATGGAACTTTTCAGGGCGGTTCGGTGCAGGCTTCATATCTGACCATTTCCTTCGCCAGCGAGGAATTGGGAGGCCATTCTTTATAGGTGTTACGCTACTGATCATGAGCGCCGGTCATGCCATCATCTCCTCCGGTCTCCCTGCATCACTCTACATTGGGTCGGTGCTGATCGGCGTGTGCTATGGGTGTCAGTGGGCCCTGATGCCGAGCATAACATCTGAGATCTTTGGGCTGAACCATTTTGGCACAATATTCAACATGGTGGCTGTTGCGAGCCCTGTTGGGTCTTACATCCTCTCGGTGTGCATTGTGGGCTACATATATGACATCGAATCGCCACCAGATGAGCACTCCTGTGTAGGTAAGCAATGCTTTGTGCTCTCTTTCATGATCATGGCCGGTGTCTGTATGTTCGGGTCTGCTGTTGCGTTTGTGTTGTTTATCAGAACAAGGAAGTTCTATAGGCGTGTCATATATGCGAGGTTGCAGTCTTTTCTAGACTAGTGAGAAGTCTTCATGAAAGATGACAATATAACTTGCAATAATGCTTGTACATGTATGATTTATATTATGTGAGTATTTGTATAAGCCTGAATATAACTTTTGGAGATTATTACATATAGATGGAACATGATCTTCAACTCATCGCCTGAACAAATATATACCTTTTACCTTCACTCTACGATTAAGCTTGATGTGTGGCTCCTATACATCTTCTGTGAATTTACGATTGAAAAGGGCAGTTGTTTCCTGTTTCCACAAAATATCGATGCCTGTTTAACCCCCTTATCCTCAGTAACTGTAGATGATTGTTTTTTTTTTTTCCTCTGCACTTTCGAGAATGTACATTGCACGTTTTTTCTTTATATAAGAATGTGGAAGAAACAAGTACAATAGGATTACACGGCACTGCCTAAAACAAAGTTTAGGAGGAGGAGAGCAGGGGTTACATTACTGTGTTATTGGACAATGAGGTTGGCCACAAAACACGGAAAAAGGCTACTGGATTGCTTGATTTGGAGAGAGTGACACATTACATGTGCTTCTCTGAACATGAATGAACCACAACCACTCAGTCTCCTAGTGCAGTAGTGCATATAGGACACTGCATTATTCAGCTATCTTTCTCCATCACTTCACCAGTAAGCGAGCTCATTCTGTACTTGTCACTTGTCACCTTCCTTGATTTCTCCGTTGCTCATCTTGCTATCCTTCCCTTTGTCTTCTCCTCTGTTTTCTGTTGCCTCCGCCGCTGCCTTGTCTTTCTCTTTGGCCTCCTTTGCCTCCGCTTCTGCCTTCTCCTTCGCCTCTGCTTCCTCCTTCGCCTTGGCCGCCTCAGCCAGCGCCTTAGCGGCCGCCTCCTGTTTGGCCTGCTTCAGAGCCTCCACAAGACCCTCGAAGCATGCGTTGGCGTCCCTTTTCTTCTTCTTGGACATGGGCATCAGGTTCTCGGCCACATCTGCCGGCGACATGTCTGTCTCCTCGAGCAGCTGCGCTATCTGGCCGAACAGCTCGTGCTCCTCGACGTCCAGGTAGTTCTTGGCGAGCACCTTGAAGGCCCGGAAGCGGCAGTAGGACATCTCGATGTGCCTGTCCATCCTGCCTCGCCGGATCAGCGCCGGGTCCAGCTTGTCCTTGTGGTTGGTGGTGAAGATGATGATGCGCTCTCCGCCGCACGCCGACCAGAGCCCGTCGATGAAGTTGAGCAGCCCCGAAAGGGTCACCTTGCTGCCTTCGTCCTTGTCGGGCTCCATCGGCAGCTTGGGCTTGTCGTCACCGTCTGCTGCCTTGTCGGACTTGGCCTTCTTGTCCTTGCGCTTGCCGGTGAGGTCGACGGAGCAGTCGATGTCCTCGATGACGATGATGGACTTGCCGGTGGTCTCGATGAAGAGCTTCCGCAGGTCGGTGTTGTTGTTGACCGCCGTGAGCTCGAGGTCGTAGACGTCGTAGTCGAGGAAGTTGGCCATGGCGGCGATCATGGTGGACTTGCCGGTGCCGGGGGGTCCATAGAGCAGGTACCCTCGCTTCCACGCCTTGCCGACCTTGGTGTAGTAGTCCTTAGCCTCCCGGAACGCCTCGAGGTCGTCGACGATCTCCTCCTTCTCCTCAGGGTCCATGGCGAGCGTGTCGAACGTGGCCGGGTGCTCGAACGCGACGTGGCTCCAGACGTCGCCCCTCCCACGGCCGCCGCCGCTGGGATTATTGGTGAAGAGGCGGCGCTGGCGGTTGCGGACGGTGACGGCGCGGCCTTCCTGGAGGACGTGGGGCAGGTACCTGCCGACGACGAGGTCGCGGTGGCGCCGGTGGAAGACGACCCGGTAGGTGCGGGGCTCGTCCTGGTGGCCGTATAAGCTGATGACGTTGGACCTGGGCACCTTCTTGGCGACGTACCACCAGACCGTGGCGCCCTGGAAGGCGTCGGTGACCTCGACGTTGTCGCCGACCGAGACCTGGAGGTTGCTGCTGTCCCTGCCGAGCTCGGCCTTGAGCTTGCGGGCGCGCGGCGCGCACGCGTCGGAGAGGTAGGCCTCGGCGGCGAGGAAGAAGTCGCTGCGGCGGAAGCGCTTGGCGCCGTACTCGGAGATGGTGATCTCGAGGTAGGGGTTGAAGTAGGAGGCGAGCTTGTTGGCCCAGGTGGCGACGCGGTGGCTGAGGGTGACGGGGACGTGTCTCTGCACCATGGACCACAGGAAGAGGAAGCTCGCGAGCGCCGAACCTAGGCCCGTCCACTTGTCCACCACCGCCATGGCTGCTGTGTGTTGCCCAGCTCTAGCAAGCAAGCTTTCTTGGTACAGGGCCTACAGGCACAGAGACACTTGCTTGTTAACTACTCACTTGAACTCATAGTAAGCACATGGTACATTGTTTGATCTCAAGTGCCGATCGATGCCAGTTTATATAGACGCGACCATAGCCGCCATGGCTCATCATGGGAAATGCATGCAGCTAGCTCAGGCTACTTGTTGACTTGGAGTCAACTGCTGCTGGTGGTCGCTGCATGCCTGGTTGCCGTTCGTTCGTGGTCTCCTGTCTGTCTCGATCCTAGTGAATCGGAAGGAAGTAGCAAGGAGCTATGCTAGCAGTAGCAAAGGTAGAATTTGCTTTGAAAACAATGGAACCGCCCATATGCGTGCACTGCAGTCTCTCTCTCTCTCTCTCTCTCTCTCTCTCTCTCTCTATATATATATATATATATATATATATATATATATATATATATATATATATATATATATATATATATATAGGGAGAGGCTATTTAGTAGCCGGCTACAAAATAAGTTATTCTGTAGCCACCTCCATTTACTATAATTTTATATACTAATTTACCATAATGTCAATACATATTTACGATAGTTGGGTTACTATAACACATGGGGATATTTACCATAACGTTATATTAAACCACTTAGTAAGGAGTTACTATAATCTCGTAAATTAACATAGTAATTATCGTAACTCAAAGTGGCTATAGAATAAGTTATTCTGTAGCCGGCTACAGGACAGTAGTTCTATATATATATATATATATATATATATATATATATATATATATATAAACTACTATCCTATAGCTAGCTGTAGAATAACTTATTCTGTAGCCACTTTGAGTTACAATAATTACTATGTTAATTTACGAGATTTACAGTAACTCCTTACTAAGTGGTTTACTATAATGTTATGGTAAATATTCCCATGTGTTATAGTAACCCAACTATCGTAAATATGTATTGACATTATGGTAAATTAGTATATAAAATTATGGTAAATAGAGGTGGCTACAGAATAACTTATTTTGTAGCCGGCTGCTGAATAGCCTCTATATATATATATATATATATATATATATATATATATATATATATATATATATATATATATATATATATATATATATATATATATATATCACACACACATATCAGCCGGGAGCTAACAGGGTAGTTTCGTCCGGCAGTTGTGTTGACACTTGACAGGCGGCGATTTGAGACACGATCCCTCCAGAGCATATGCACAGTCTGGCCAGGTGAGGAGATCATCAAATATACTAGTCGTCTCGTGCGTGCACATATACATACGTTTTTCTCAAGTTTATTTATTGATCTAGCCTAGTAATAATAATGATCTATACTATAGTATAAAGAGCGTGCAACCTCAGATCTCCGATCTCTCTCACAAACCACGGTTACCGGCACAGTCACCTGCCGGACAAACAGTACAGGGCCCGCAGATGAACAGTAACGGGTTTTTAATAAACACTAACGGGTTTACGAAAACTGCTTTACCGGATTTTATGAACAGTAACGGGTTACTATGAACAGTGGTTAACCCCTTAAGGAACACCAACAACCTATTTTCTTTTTTTTTTACGCCTCAATACAAATCTTTTTTCTCCACTATTGCCCGCGCATAGCGCGGGGTTCCCTGCTAGTATTATATATAAATATGCCTCATGGCGATGCCTAGCAGAGACACGTACAAAGCGTCGCAGAGCATTCAGCTTCTTCAGATACGGTGCTGCCTCCGCCATGGTATATTCCTGCAGTCAAACTAGCAGCATGGGTCATGCCTCGTTCCACGAAGTGAAAATTTGCATCAGTCTTGCTATGCTGCAGCGTGAAGCATGACACGCTTATTTGGCTCTTGGCTGCCCATCAATCTTACGGTTACTAATTGAAAAGATTACTTCGGTTCTCACAGGATGCACTATAAAAAGATAAAACCTAAAAATTATATGATACTCCGCAGTATGTTGTGAAATTATTGTTTAGAGATATGAAATTATTGTTTAGAGATATATCTTAAAACTCCAGGCCTCCCCCCTAGTCCGATCTTTTTTTGAACCTCCATGTCAATATGGGATGACGAGGTTATGTACCTTTTTATTATGAAGGGTTATGTACCTTAGGTATTCTCACCCAGGTGTTTAGTGTCAAGCTAGCCCTACCGAGAGTTCCAACATATTTAACCTCCAGGTCGACATGGCCAAGGTTGAAGCCCCGAAAACATCACTCGAAGTCAGGGCTCACCCTGTAGGCAGTTGGGACTCCAGATTGTCTCGCCGCGTGGCCTGGTATTATATGGAACATGTCACGAATAGTGTAGTACTTGAAGAGATATGCAACAAACTTTTTCATTTAAAATCATTAAAACCTAGAAATTTTGTTTGATAAAGATTAATGATTTTAAAATTAACATTTTTTAATCTTTTCTAATCACTTCGGACGAAGAAATGACCTGAACCAAAGTTGTAATACTCAAAGAGATCTAAAACTTTTCAGTTTAAACTTGTCTTTTCATTTGCATTGAATTCATTTAGGGTCTCAAATATGTACTATTACTCCTATTTAATAAAGTGAATGCAAACATCCATTTAGACACCAGCGACTTTGAGGTTGCAATTTTTTTAGCCTAACTTATACAAAATCTTAAAAAGGAATTTTAGATGTGTCTCAATTTGACATATTTGTTTCCTATATGTCGATCCACCTCTACTAGATCTTCATCGTCAGGGTTTCAATTCCACATGCATTTTGATCATCGGCGGTCAGTCAAGTCATCAACTCTATATCTACCTGCTCCCACCCACCAGATCTCCCCATGGGCTCTCGGTTGCTCAAGACCTTTCACATATCCATCGCCACGTCGGAGGGTACCCTTCCCATGCACCCGCGCCCAGAGCAGCAAGAGAGGAGCAGGGAGCTAGGAGAGGCGACGAACGGCGAGGCGTGTAGTATATAGGTCGTGAATGACGCGAGGAGAGAAGAGAATGGGGAGTGAGAAAGACGATGGTTGAACCTAGGAGGCTAGGAGTAGATATTTTTATCCGGGTTGAAAACCAGTACACGCAGCGTGGAGAGCTCTTTTTGGCCACACGATTGTGATCGAACTGTGAAAAACTTTTTTTTACTATCGTGGCTACGGCTAGATAATGAGCCAGCTCAACTAGTTATGGCTCGACTCATTATAGCTCGTTAGGATACTGAGCTAGCTCGGCTCGGCTCGTTAACTAAACGAGCTAAAACTCTAGCTCGGCTCGACTTGGCTCGTTTAGCTTGCAAGCTAGCTTGTTGCTTGGCTGGTGAGCTAGCTCCTTAGATGTTGCAACCAATGCATAAAATTAGTAGAAACTAATTTATTCTATACATACAACATGACAAGAAATAAATAAGTGTAATGCATAGCATACATCAGTTCTAGACTCCAATCACATGCTGGCTTAATTGTTACATGTTTAGATTGTCGAACTACAAAGTATTTGGCTCGTTTATCTCGCAAGCTGGCTTGCGAGCCAGCTCGAGCTAGCTCATTAACTTAATGAGCTAAAATGCTAGCTTGACTCGTTAAGAGAAGTAAACGAGCCGAGCCGAGCCGAGCTAGCATCGAGCCCATCGAGCTAGCGAGCCACGAGTTTTTCGTCCAGCCCTATCGTGCCCACTATACTTGGCCAAATGGGCTAGGCCCACTGGGCCGGTGAAAGCCCTAGTTTGGTTTTGGATAATTGATGAAACTTAGGACTAACCTTTTATCTAAGTGTGTGATTTAGATGAGGTAGTCTAATCCAAGTGGTGAAGCTGGTGAAGGTGATGGCCACAAAAAAGATGATCAAGTGCTTCACATTTGGAAAAGAAGAAAGAGAAAAACAAAAATGGGCTCAAGACAAAGGTATAATGATAGGAGCCATTTTTGGTTTGCACTCAAGACACCATAAAAGATGTGAGTGATTTAGGATCGATAGCCGTACTATAAAGATGGGAAATTTTTAGCTAAGCGTTATCAAGTGCCACTAGGTGACATGACTCTTGCATTTGTATTTAGGAACCTAGTGTGCTAACTTTGACCCTTGTAAAATACTTTGAAAAATGCTAACACACATGCACATTGGTGATACACTTGGTGGTTAGCACATGGAAGCAATGGTGGTGAAGTTTGAGTTGAAAAGGAGAATTTCAGGCGTGACCGGACGCTGCAACTTGGATCGGACGCTAGTGCAACATGCGTCCGATGCTAATGAAACATTGACTGGACGCTAATGAAACATTGCGACCAGACGCGCCTATGCAACTGTTCACAGATAGGCAACACACACGATTGAAAGACCTGACGCTGGGTGAGTCCGGTCAGTAGTGACTGGACGCGTCCGGTCGCCAAAATATCTCTCTGGAACCTCTCTAGATCGCACGGGACGCTGATGCAACAATGACAGGATGCTACTGCAACAATGACCGGGCGCTACTGCAACGAAAGGACCGTTGGGCGCCAACGGTCGAATTCAAAAAGTTCGTGACCGGACGCTACTGCAACAATGACCGGATGCTACTACAACTTCGATCGGACGCTACTGCAGCTTGCATCGTAGGCTATTGCAACAATGCACCTGACGTGTCCAGTCATCTCGACCAGTGAGTCCGGTCGTTGCGCAGGGAGCCCCCTCTTGTACCTAACGGCTCTATTTTGTTTGGGGGTCTTTAAATAGACCACGATCGGTCTTGGGCACTCTCTCTTGGTACTTTGACATACTTGACATCTTTATGAGCCTAGGTAAACGCCTCCCACTCATCACCATCATTGATTCATCATCATAGTGAGATTATGAGTGATTCCAAGTGTATTTGCTTGAGTGATTACATCTAGTGGCACTTGGGGATCGTTGTGGCTGCGGATTTCTTATTTCTCTTGGTGGTTGCCGCCACCTAGATGGCTTGGAGCAGTGGAGGAGCTTCGGCACGTGTTGGTGATTATTTGTGGTCGGCTCCGGTGATTGTGAGGGATCTTGTACCTTCCCGGCAAAGAGCCACAAGGTAGCTCTAGTAAATTGCTCGTGTCATTGAGTTACCTCACTTGTGGGTATGTTCTTGCGGTGTCCATTTGTTGGACGAGGTTCGTGCAATACGTCTTAGCCGTCGGACCACCAAGTGTTGGTCGACACAACGGGGATTAGCGTGCCGGCAAGCACGTGAACCTCGAGAGAAAAATCATGTGTCATTCTTGTAATTGAATTTCTCCCGATGATTGGTTGTCATCATATTGTGATTGGTTCGTTTCTCTACACGGTGGTATAATCACCCTACTCACTCTATTACTTTCCTACAAACTAGTTGTAGCAAGCTCTTTAGTGTAATTAGATTTGAGAGCTTGTTTGGTAGCTTAGTTTTATCTAGTGGAGCTCTTTAGTAGAGCTTTGTTGAGAGCTCTTAGTGAGTAATGACTTAGCCTCTTGTGTGTCTAGAGATCATAGTAACTAGAATTGTTGGGTAGGTGGCTTGCAACCCTTATAGAGCTAGAGCAAGTCGTATTTCTCCATTTAGTTTACTAACAAATTGATCTAGTGGATTTGTAGAGTTTTAAATAGATTATTCACCCCCTCTAGCCATATTAGGACCTTTCAGCCGACATTGGCACGGCTCTAAAAAGCACAGCCCGGCTTGAGGCCCATCGTGCCCGTGCCTAGCATGGCCTGGTGGTACTACTGTGCTTGGCCTCTATGCCGGCCTGAGCACGACACGGTGCGGCCCGATAATTTTCGATCACTGGGTGTTCTCAGAATGGACCACAACCGTTGGATCAGCAAAGAGTATCATATATACTAGATGGGTGCCCGTACATTGCAATGGGATACTGTACAAAATCAACTTAACCAGAAAAACTTATTGCAATATCATACACATGTGTATTTGTTCAAATAAAAAATGTAGCATCACTTGCCCGATTCCATGACGTCATACTAACTGCATACGAGACAATGAACATTATAAACATATTCTACCTAAACAACTACATCACACTGAACATTACATGTGTTCTGTAAGTATACAAAAAAATACATTACATGTGTTCTATGATGACTTGCAAATACAATTATAATGTAATAATAACCACCGGTATTATTAAGAATCTTCTCTATAACTGGAGAGGAACTTCATCCAGGATTAGCTAGTCATGGCACCTGTACATTGGAATAAGAAACTTTTTTTCTGATATCCGCATCCAGAAACTGTGCCTTTTTGCTGGACTGCAAGTAACATAACAAATTGCTTCAAACCTGGCTAAACTGTTACGAACAAAAACAAGTCAAAAATCATGTTGGAACGGAAGTAAACTCATTGAAATTTTTTTGGACAGGCTGAGACGTGTACACATTGTCTGCCTATCACTAATACAGAGACGGGCTTTACTCCCGGTGGGGAACCCTCTTTAGTCCCGGTTCCCCACCCGGGAGTAAGCATCCGGGACTAAAGGGGGTCCTTTAGTCCCGGGTCAGGAACCGGGAATAAAGGGGGACCTTTAGTCCCGGTGGGTAACACCAACCGGGACTAAAGGTCCTCCCAGCTTTAAAAAAAATAATACCTCCCACCGCTGCGTCCCATGAGATTCGAACCCAAGACCTCATGCATTGCCTCGCGCGTAGCTTACCACCCCACCTACACAACACATCTGACAATAGATGGGATGCTTCCCTTTTGAACTAACCCACCGGGGGACCTTTAGTCCCGGTTGGTGGCTCCAACCGGGACTAAAGGGTCCTTTAGTCCGGGTTGGTGTTACCAACCGGGACTAAAGGGTCTACCTTTAGTCCCGGTTGGTGTTACCAACCGGGACTAAAGGTTGAGGACTTTTAGTCCTGGTTAGAGACACCAACCGGGACTAAAGGTCCACCTTTAGTCCCGGTTGGTGTCTTCAACCGGGACTAAAGGTCCCCTGCCACTGTGCCGAGCGCAGTAGCCGTTGGGCAGGGGCCTTTAGTCCCGGTTGGAGACACCAACCGGGACTAAAGGTCTCTCTAGTCCCGAGCGCAAAAAATGTCGGGACTAGAGCCCATTTTAGCCTCGGATGAAAGGTCTGTTCTCTACTAGTGTATGCTGCGGGACACCGCCGATATGGTTGGCACTTAATGGCTCTCATCAGCAGCTAGATATGGTGCCCCAATCTACAGTTTGTGTAAAGTAATTTGCTCCTCCCTTGTTTGTACGCGCGGCAGGGCAGGCATCGAAAAAGCTCTCCTATTGTTGCACTGTAGCCGCGGCAGGAGCAGGCGTCGAAAGGCTCTCCTATCGTATTGTAGCCACGGCAGGGGCAGACGCCAAAGTCAGCCTTGCTGTCACGTCTAATCACTGTAGCAGCATGACAGCCTGGCATATCTACGCACTAGAATTAGTCAATTAGATGGATAGAGTTGTATATATATAGCTTTCCACTGTAACCCAGTAAAGATGAGCAAGTTTAGTTTTGTCATCTGCTCTATAGAGCTTCGGTCAAAATAAAGTTAAAACACCGCATCGTAAGCTTCTTATCAAAACACACTGTCACCACACTCGAGACTCCCCTGGCCTCGATCCCGTGTGTAACACATGCGTATGTGCATGCTCACTACGATGAGTCAAACCACCAACAAGCGCGTACGTTACGAATTGAGGAACACGTAGATGAAGAGTAAGCATATCTAGATATACATACCTATGAATTAAGTACTTGTTGACAGAATATACTCGGCAGTTCACCGAGGGGTATCCCACGATGGTAGATTTATCGGCGGGGATGCGCGTAATCAGGAACTGGATGGTGACACAAGACGCAGAGACAGTGATTTAGACAGGTTCGGGCCGTCTGATCGACGTAATACCCTACGTCCTGTGTCTTTGGTGTATTGTATTGAATACATGATGTCGAGTAGAGGACCCCTGCCTCTCCTTATATACTCTAGAGGGGTAGGGTTACAAGTAAAGTATCATATTTGGTACTATACAATGTCTTGCGGTGCACGCCGAGCAGCGCCGTGCATGCCTTGATCTTGTGGGTCGGGCCACCTCCGATGGTGCGGCCCATGTCTTGGGGGGCCATACCCTCACAGTTAGTCCCCGAGCCTGACAGTAGGTGACGCAGTCACGTGGTGCCAGGGTCATAAAGTAGAAGACCAGCCGAGCAGGCAGCCTGTCCCTGGGCATAGCCTCGAGATGAGAACAAGCACATTCACCGCAAGGTGAAGTGTGCCCACTTAGTCCCTGAGCCTGCTGAAAGATGAAGAATGAATCTTGTAGCAGGATCAAAGAAGTCCAAAAGCTTGCCGACGTCGTCTGACATACGCGTATCAAGACCCCAGACGTGCTGCCCAAGATCAGCACCCTGATCCGAACAGCATGGAGCAGCTTGATAGCACACCGACGAGACGTAGCAAGATCCGAGCAGTAAGGGAGTCCCCGGCGTCGCTGGCGATGACTGAGCACCGAGGAGCGAGGAGTCCCCGGCGTCGCTGTCGATGACCGAGCACCGAGGAGCGAGGAGTCCCCGACGTAGGCGGCGATGTCCGAGCACCGAGGAGTCCCTGACGTCGCTGGCGATGACCAAGCACCGAGGAGCGAGGAGTCCCCGACGTCGCTGGCGATGACCGAGCACCGAGGAGCGAGGAGTCCCCGGCGTCGCTGGCGATGACCGAGCATCGAGGAGCGAGGAGTCCCCGGCGTCGCTGTCGATGACCGAGCACCGAGGAGCGAGGAGTTCCCGGCGTAGGCGGCGAGGTCCGAGCACCGAGGAGTCCCCGGTGTAGGCGGCGATGTCCGAGCACTGAGGAGTCCTTGACGTAGGTGGCGAGGTCCAAGCACCGAGGAGTGCCCGGCGTAGGCGGTGAGGTCCGAGCACCGAGGAGTGCCCGGCGTAGGCAGCGAGGTCTAAGCACCGACGTAGCTGACGACGTCCGTGCGGTGAAGTGTGCCCACTTATTCCTCGAGCACGAAGAATCTTAGCGCTGAGGAGTAACCGACTTAGCTGGCGATGAAGCACGGGCGGCGAACAGTCTGGTCAACTAGTCGGCGGCGAAGTGAGCATTGAGTAGAAGCGACCGACGAACAGTCCGATCAACTAGTCGGCGACGGAGTCCATGAACCAAGTGGTCCGACCAGTTGATCGGTGGAGAAGCCTGAGCACCAGGTGATCCGATCACCTGGACGACGAACCTGCAATACAAATATATAGAACGGGTAGTACATGATACACAAATAAATAAACTCCAGAGAAAAATCAACAATGGTGATGAAACGACGTATGCAGTTCAGTGATCAGTTGGCGTGAAAATATAGTTATGTTTAATATAAACCGCCCGAACAGTTAGTGTGTAGCTGAGTCTCCAGCCCTAGCTAGCCCATAGTCCATAAAGTCGAGCGCGAAGCCCGTGCACGTGTAGGAGGAATAGGCATGACCAAGGAGCCGCTGCCGACCACCCATAACGCAGAGCGCGGAGCCCGTAGCACGTGTAGGGAGGAGCCGGAGACAGGGTCGTCTCTAGAGGCATCCGAGCATCAACGCGACTGTTTGGGGGTTCGAAAAATCATTTAGAGAGCAAACATGGAGAAAATAGTTCGGAAAAATATTATGATGATATACGGAGATTGGAGAATATTTAGAAGAATATTAAAACGTGACTTAGCTTTAGACGGAGCGTCTGGTCGACGGCGTATGGCGTTGTCTGGTCGCCGTTGATGGCGAACACCTGGTGGACGGTGAGTTGTTGGTGAAGGCGACCTCGGAGGTGGTTCCGAGATCGGATCTGCTATTGTAGGTGCTGGTGTAGCAGCGATGAATCGTCGTCGTGGACCGGGACGAATCTCCACGAGATTGACGACGAGAACGTGTTGTTGATTTGAGATCCATCTGGCTCGTCATGGATCAAGCGCACACCCCTACCTGGCGCGCCAACTGTCGACAGAATATGCTCGGCAGTCCACCGAGGGGTATCCCGCGATGGTAGATTTGTCGGTGGGGATGCGCGTAATCAGGAACCGGATGGTGATACAAGGCGCAGAGACAGTGATTTAGACAGGTTCGGACCGTCTGATCGACGTAATACCCTACGTCCTGTGTCTTTGGTGTATTGTATTGAATACATGATGTCGAGTAGAGGACCCATGCCTCTCCTTATATACTTTGGAGGGGTAGGGTTACAAGTAAAGCATCCTATTTAGTACTATACAATGTCTTGCGGTACACGCCGAGCAGCGCCGTGCATGCCTTGATCTTGTGGGTCGGGCCACCTCCGATGGTGCGGCCCATGTCTTGGGGGCCATACCCCCACAGTACTTGTGCTTAGGAATCGTTAAAAATATTACAATATAGTATATTAGCGGAATGAAGCTGTTTGGCGATCAAGTGTCCTACGACCAACCATATCTCCTGGTCGTCAAGAATTAACGTGTGGTAGTATATAGAATTCTATTCAAAGCAGGCTGGTCGTGGCGGCTGATTAATTTGGTTTGGTCAGAGAAACGATAATGATTCTACAAGGATCCGGACACGGCCATTTCTTATCCCGTCCCATGACCCCCCGCTCCCTCGCGTCCACTCGCTACTGCTCCGCCCGCACGCTCTTCGGGCCTGCTAGCACCCTCGGGACGGACGCCGCGCCTGCCCACCCACGCTCCCTCCCCTCTCCGTGACCTCCATTGCGACCCCGCGCTCCCCAGCGACCCGACTCCCGCTCCCCCTACCGGAGACGAGGACGACGGCGGCGGCTCCGACAAGGTAGGTCGGTCCTCCTCTAGATCTGAGCCCTCCTCCCTCTTCCTCTGGATCTGAGGGACGCGGCGGTGGCTAGGGTTCCGGCGAGCTCTGGGCTCCTATTTCCTCCTCCCTCCGGCGAGCTCGAAGGTGATGGGCCAGGGGCTGGAGCAGCCTGCACCTCGAACCCATTCCTTTGCTGTTTGTACGTCTTTTGTTATTTCTCCATGTTGCAAGGGAGTTTTTGAGATGTTGCAATAGATGATTTTAGAATGTTGCAATAGGGTGATTCATGTGTTGCAGAAAGGGAGCTTTAATGTTGGGATTGTTACAACAAGGGATTTTAATTGTTGAAATTACCTTTTTCAAATGTTGCAGCATTGAAAGGTGATTTTTGAGTTGTTTCTATTTTCATGTTTTATGGTTGATTTTGCGATGTTGTAGTACTATTATTTAAAACATTGTAATACATATTTTTTCGATGCTGCAGTACATAGTTTTGCGATGGGCACATGAGAACAGGGTGTCGGAGTGCAGACAGAGGACGGGCTGCCACGAGTGACGCGGGCGTACCGCACGCTCTTGCCTGGGCTGTGTATCACGGCTCGGATCGAACGAACTGCGCTCGGACGCTGACTTGCGTCCGGACGTCGAGGCGCTGGCTGCTGACCCCGACCTTGCTCCTTGTTACTCGTACACGAGTATTATAGCTAGTGGTGATTCCGTGACTAGTGAGTTCAGTAAGAGTACTCCTATATATATTCATAACGGTGGCAGGCTCAAGTAAAATTGACCTGCAGTCAATGGCTCCCCGCTGGCCTGGTTACACTGCCCAGATCTGAACATCACTGTCGAATAAAAAATTCACTTTACTGTTAAATTTTGAACCGACAGTGGTATATCGGCAGTGATGGAGGGTTGACATCACTGTCATATCGTATAGTTTGGCATGAATCCCCTGGTAATCAACTGCGGTCGTATAGACTTAATTTGACGAAAGTTCCTATAATTCTTGCAATGTTTGCATGGGCAGAAGATATGGTTCCCATTTCCAGCATGGGCTTTGTCATCGGTGATAAATTGTCTTACGCCATGCATGTACCGCTTGTCTGTTCGGGACAGATGCATCCACTCTCGATTCATCTCTACACAAAAAAATATTGAGACAGTAATTACAAAAAATTAATAAGAAATCGAGCTTTATGAACAACCATTGTAGCTTAAAAGTACCATTTTTGAAAAACATTATTGTACACTAACTATTGAAAAATTGAAATTGGTAGCCCCGGCCCTGTAAATTAAAAATCGTAGTAAAAAATAATTATTGTACAATATTAAAGAACAACTATTCTATTCTACTTCTAAGAACTAATTATAGCATCACATACTAACAATGATGATCTTGACCACCATGGAATAATTAGCTAGGAATTTAAATGTGTTCATAGACACCAACCTTTTGGATGATGGATTCACCACAATTTGAGCCTTGCATGAATGTCCAATCAGAAAAGTGCTCTCTAGAATGGAGAAAGAACTAGAATGAGAATCAAGCAATGTAGCCATCAAAATAAAGCTAATTAAGCAACAAAATTAAAGGGGTGGATGTTTATTACTAAACTTAAAGCAAAAAGATCAAGCCATTCTTCAAAATCTAAGCACTAGCTTCATGACGAAGAGCAACCGCAGCATTGGAGGGAAGGGTCTAAACGCGCGCCTCTGTTCTTGAGATGGAAGAGGGGAGGAAGGAGAGGACGGCTGCAGCCTTCTTGTGTTGTAGCCTTATCACTGTCGGTTCTTGGCTAGAACCGACAGTGATAGAGCACAATCACTGTTGGCTCTTAGCTTAAACCGAAAGTGATGAGTGGCCGCCAAAATACTGCCGATTCACGTCACAAACTGACAGTGATGTGGTCCTTCACTACCGGTTTTAGCTCAGCCCCAATTATTTTTTCCATTTTCAAGCTTATAACCGACAGTAAAAGTATATCACTGTCGATTCTCATAAATCCGACACTGATAATGATGATGACAACAGTGACGTGCAGACATAGTGTTAGCATGGTCTCGTCGGAAGGAAGGAGCAGGTGAGGCGGAGCTGTCGCCGTTGTCCGATGAATAATGTGGCACACGTGCGCCGGCACACGGTACAAGATTTTTTTTTCTTTGAAAAAAGACGATGTGTGGGGTCCATCCAATGGCAGGCAAATTCAACAAAGCTACCAAGGAAGAATTTGCTTTTGGAAAAAGAGACCGCTCAAATGCGTCACCTATATGGACCTTATTACCATTTGTCGACTATCCTTGCTTTATTAATTAGAGTACGGAACTTGGTCTAATTGGACGGGTGCATGCGTGCAATGCAAGCTTCTTGTCATATAAAGAAGAAATTAAGAGACAAAGAAATAAAAACAGAAAATAAGAGAAACAAGGAAGATTACAACAGACTTTGGATCTGAAAATCAAATGGAGGGAGGCTCTTCTTCTTGGCTATATGCAAGAGCAAGGAAAGCTCCTTAAACAAGTTTGACTTGCAAGCCAAAAGGTTCTAGCTTTTTTTTCGATTGAAGATCCGGTTATTCATAGCGGTCCAAATTGCTCATCACATCAATATAACTGCATTGATCATGAAAAAGAGGGGGGAGGGAGAGGGGGGTGGGGGGCGGTGAGGTGAATCTTGACGTTATTTATGGCTTCAGAAATACTAATGTTGGTTGGGCAGATCAGATTTAAAACTAATCAGCATCCTTTTTAGCAAAGGGGCAGTCCAAGAGTTGGTGTTCAAGGATCTCTTCAGTGTTTAAGGAGCATAAAGCGCAATTATAATCTTCCAAATGCACATGTCTCCTTCTCAAGATGTTTCTGGTGCTAAGCCTATCTTTGAGAAGAAGCTAGAAAAAAAGACCTTGTGTTTTGGTTGGCAGAAGGAATTCCAAAACCATTTAAAGGAAATATTTACTTGACCATGTCCGGCCAATCAGGGACTCATAAGCTTTAGCAGAGGAGAAAGAATTAGAGTTCCATGTGTAAGTCGAAATGTCTGGGCCTTCATCTAAATGGAGATTTTCACACTTCATGGAGAGCAACTAAAACTGAGCAAAAGCCGATTTAGAGATAGGCAAGTGGAAGAGTTGCAACGTAGAATTTCTAGAGATAACCATCTTCACTGAAATAAACTTCTTTGCAAAGGAATGAAGCTCAAGTAACTCTAATCTTAAGACCTGCGAGTGGCAAAGGTCATCCCATAGAAGACACCCTTTTCTATCCACAATTTGGAGAACAGTAAAACCCTTAAAATGTCCAAAACTTTTAGAATATCCCTCAACCAAAAAGAGCCATTTTTTCACATGATTTGGTAACCTTCCATTTGGGTAAAGTTTTTCCCAAATAATGCTTACCTTATTGAAGAATTTGTGTAAATTTTTCATCATTAGGGCTTCATTATGAGATTTTAGGTCAATCACCCCCAAACCACCTTTCCTCCTTTCGCATACACACCATTTCCATGGCTGCCTTAGGAGGCTTTTCCATTTTAGTCAGTTTCTCTCCAGAGACAGTACTTTCTAAACTTGCCAATATGTTTGATGACTGTAGCTGGTAGAATGAAAGTAGACATGAATAAAGTTGGTAGTGAGGAGAACACAACATTTACCAATTCTAGTCTACCGGCTTTGGAACGGAATGTTGAAGTACTGATTAGACTTCTTTCACATTTACATATCAATGTTAAAAACTCCTCAACTTTTGGTTTGGAAAGTCCCAAAAGGTAAACCTAGGTAAGTGGAAGGAAGAGATGCCTTAAAGCAACAAAACTTTTCTTTATAGATGTTCTTCATAGATTTACTATAATTGACTCTGAGACTAGTTGCTCCACTAAAGCTGTGAAGTAAGGATTTTAGGAAAAACAACTGCGTTGCACATCCTTTCAAAATAATGAGGGTGTCATCTACATATCTACATATTGCACAATTGGGAAGTCTGAACTGTATTGCAAAGGAATTGGCGCATTCAGGAGGTCAATATCTTTAGATTTATTGACCAGGGGTTGAAGAAAATCTGGTGCAAGAACAGACAACAAACGGTGGCGGGTATGTATACATGTACACTACCTATTAATAATAGTTTATTATTATCATTCTTGTGATGCAACACGGTGTTATATAGCCATACACAAATTTATTTAATTGGGATATGTGGTATTATTAGATTGGAGCATATGCTATATTATTCACATATATATACGTATGAGAATTACAATCGTGACTTACTTTAAGTATCCTACAATCTGAACTTTTTATGATGTCTCCTGTTAGAATCACGAACACGTGCTTGCCCACTGCTAGTTTTATATAGAAGACACAAGGGTAGTGTATATTGTTCAGATCGTGCGTCCTAGTTGTACCAATATAATGTACCCCAACTGCTCTGATGGCATATCTTAGCAGTCTTAAATTTGTACTTTATTATTTGTTTGACATAAGCCTGGACTTGTCATTTGTCATCTCTTTTGATGTGTCCGTTGCTCATCTTGGATGATTCTGACGTTTTGTCGCCTTCGTCTTGTCCTCTGCGTTTCTTTGCCTCGTCTTCCTCTTTAGCCTTCTTTGCTGCCTCGGCCGCCGCCGCCTCTGCCTTCTCCTTTGCCTCTGCTTCCTCCTTCGCCTTGGCCGCATCCTCCTTGGCCTGCTTCAGAGCCTCCACAAGACTCTCCAAGCACGCGTTGGCGTCCCTCTTCTTCTTGGACATGGGCATCAGCTTCTCTGCCACATCTGCCGGTGACATGTCTGTCTCCTCAAGCAGCTGCCCTATCTGGCCGAACAGCTCGTGCTCCTCGACGTCCAGGTAGTTCTTGGCGAGCACCTTGAAGGCCCGGAAGCGGCAGTAGGACATCTCGATATGCCTGTCCATCCTGCCTCGCCGGATCAGCGCCGGGTCCAGCTCGTCCTTGTGGTTGGTGGTGAAGATGATGATGCGCTCTCCGCCGCACGCCGACCAGAGCCCGTCGATGAAGTTGAGCAGTCCCGAAAGGGTCACCTTGCTGCCTTCTTCCTTGTCGGGCTCCATCGGCAGCTTGGGCTTGTCGTCACCGTCTGCTGCCTTGTCGGACTTGGCCTTCTTGTGCTTGCGCTTGCCGGTGAGGTCGGCGGAGCAGTCGATGTCCTCGATGACGATGATGGACTTGCCGGTGGTCTCGATGAAGAGCTTCCGCAGGTCGGTGTTGTTGTTGACCGCCGTGAGCTCGAGGTCGTAGACGTCGTAGTCGAGGAAGTTGGCCATGGCGGCGATCATGGTGGACTTGCCGGTGCCGGGGGGTCCATAGAGCAGGTACCCTCGCTTCCACGCCTTGCCGACCTTGGTGTAGTAGTCCTTAGCCTCCCGGAACGCCTCGAGGTCGTCGACGATCTCCTCCTTCTCCTCAGGGTCCATGGCGAGCGTGTCGAACGTGGCCGGGTGCTCGAACGCGACGTGGCTCCAGACGTCGCCCCTCCCACGGCCGCCGCCGCCGGGATTATTGGTGAAGAGGCGGCGCTGGCGGTTGCGGACGGTGACGGCGCGGCCTTCCTGGAGGACGTGGGGCAGGTACCTGCCGACGACGAGGTCGCGGTGGCGCCGGTGGAAGACGACCCGGTAGGTGCGGGGCTCGTCCTGGTTGCCGTATAAGCTGATGACGTTGGGCCTGGGCACCTTCTTGGCGACGTACCACCAGACCGTGGCGCCCTGGAAGGCGTCGGTGACCTCGTCGTTGTCGCCGACCGAGACCTGGAGGTTGCTGCTGTCCCTACCGAGGTCGGCCTTGAGCTTGCGGGCGCGCGGCGCGCACGCGTCGGAGAGGTAGGCCTCGGCGGCGAGGAAGAAGTCGCTGCGGCGGAAGCGCTCGGCGCCGTACTCGGAGATGGTGATCTCGAGGTAGGGGTTGAAGTAGGAGGCGAGCTTGTTGGCCCAGGTGGCGACGCGGTGGCTGAGGGTGACGGGGACGTGGCTCTGCACCATGGACCACAGGAAGAGGAAGCTCGCGAGCGCCGAACCTAGGCCCGTCCACTTGTCCACCACCGCCATGGCTGTTGTGTGTTGCCCAGCTCTAGCAAGCAAGCTTTCTTGGTACAGGGCCTACAGGCACAGAGACACTTGCTTGTTAACTACTCACTTTGAACTCATAGTAAGCACATGGTACATTGTTTGATCTCAAGTGCCGATCGATGCCAGTTTATATAGACGCGACCATACTGGGAAATGCATGCAGCTAACTCAGCCTACTTGACTTGGAGTGAACTGCTGCTGCTGGTCGCTGCATGCCTGGTTGCCGTTCGTTCGTGGTCTCCTGTCTGTCTCGATCCTAGTGGATCGGAAGGAAGTAGCAAGGAACTATGCTAGCAGTAGCAAAGGTAGAATTTGCTTTGAAAACAATGCATATGCGTCATCATCTAGACACATTGGTCGGATGCATATGCGTGCACTGCAAGCTTGTATATATATATTTTTACACTTTTCCTATCCATCTGTCGCCTGAAATCAGACTTCTATTTGAGTCGACACCTCCTCCGTCCGATGGGCTATAAGATCTGTGCGCCAGGTGTGCTTGTTGTTGGGTCCGCCCTTCTTATCGGGTCCAGGGCGTGAGAGCGCACCCGGTGCTGCGTTACGGACATACACCCAATTTGCAGAAACATTGTTCGTATTCCTCGATCCCCGCGCCTAGAGATGAAGGGGCTCAGTGTTTCTGGAGCTCTCGCAGCGGAGAGGGCGATTCCCCTGCCCTTCTTTGTGCTCCACTCCGGCTAGGCACGCCGGTGCCTCTGCTCGCCAGTTTGGAGGCTCCCTTGCTGCATCATTTGTAGAGGTCGTCAGGTACCTTCTTACGGCACGCGTTGTTGTTTGATTTGGGACTGGATTTGAGCTTTGTTCAGTAGATCTAGGATTCGATTCAATCGAGGATTGAGTGTGCTTGCTTCGTTTCACCTAGCGCGTGTGTGGATGTAGTCTGCTTGCTTCCCCTCTTTGTCTTGACGGGGGATTTGTCTTCTGTAGTGGGGGATTCGCCAAAATGGGGGAATGGTGAGTGGTGCCGCCATCGTTCTGATCCCGTGCGCGCATCTCCGACCCTGATCCTGTCCATGGCGATGCCGCGCCACCACCTCCCGCTCCTCCTCCCTCGACTGCGTTCCCAACCCCGCGGCGGTGGGCGGTGGCAAAAGGCGCGGCCCGCTGCTGAGCAGGTGGTGCCCGATCCAGGAGCTGGCTGCGGTTCCGCTGTATGGTGTGCGGCGACGAGTGGGTCGTGGCTCCCCTGCCGAAACCATCTACTACGTCGTGCAGTCCGGCATCGCCGTGGGCGGGGCGGGCAAAGCAGCGTCATTACTTGTGCCGCTGCCGTGTTCGTCGCAAGGCCGTCGCAAGGAGCAGAATTGGGAACCAGATCAATTTTCCATCCTCATATGGAAACTATCCTCAAAGGTTAAAATCCATGGTAAGTCTCGTGTTTCAGTTCTAGATCCTAGTGTAGTACTCCTGTTGGTGCTTCTGGATCTTCATTAGTATCAGAATTTTCGTCAGGCTACAAGATCCTAGTGCAGTACTCCTGTTGCTGCTTCTGAACTCCGTATAGCTTTTGTAGTACTCACTTCTGAATGTTCTACGGTCAAGTTGCATCTGTGTTATTCCAGTAGCAGCTCCTGAATTACTTTTCTTTGTTGCTCTTTTTATTACAATTTCAGTTTTAGCTGCATCTACTGAGAGCTCATCAATGTGAATGACTTTTCTTTTCTGCAGGAATGCCGATCAGTTTGTAATATGAAACTATTACCTGGTGCTTGTGTGAATGCTGTCATTTTTTATTTAAATGTGAATACTTAAAACATATTCAGCTGTACACACACCTTCCCTTTTCCACGAGATGACATTCTACATGGTGAATTTTCTGCTTACTATGATAAACCATGTTTATCTACCAATTTGACTATGTTCTTAAGTGGCTACATAGTTCACATGACACATTTGATCACAACACAATGTAACAATTAAATGCTAAAGCTAGCCTATGAAACCGTGAAATGAAAATGTACATTGAGAGACCATGTTTCATCACGCTTTATTTTAGGTGTCATGTTTTGAAAACTGGGACATGAAACTTCTCAATGAGACTAGCCTTAGTACAAGCTTCAGTTATTATACAGCTTATAGTTCAGACAATGATTAAATGATGATTTGTCCCTTTTCTTTTTCAATGGTGATGATGATGATGGTGTAGTCTGTAGATTTTAGTTCAGTCAATGTAGATTCTTCATCATTTGACAGCTAGTTCAGTAGATGATTAATGAATTAAGGTTTCAATGTTCTTAACTGAATATAGAGCAAATCATTCTTCTGTAGAGAGTGATGAATTTGTACTGCAAACTACATTAGAATTCTACTGAACTATGATTCTGTTCTATTCCTTTATGTAGAAGTACCATTTTTTGGATTGCACATTTATTAGTACTAGTAAATTGCGCACTTCACCTACTGCAATTATGGTGTGTAACATATGCAATATTTGGTCTTTATAGTTAGCTTTGTCACTATATATATTAGTTAACTTGGAGCATGCAATCGTTCTTGCTTTAGAGCATCGATATTCTTCTGGATGGGCTATTTGGGACTGGAAATGGGTCTTTTGTTTTAGTGTAAGCACTAGACAGTACATTTTTAAGGAGTGCATCTCATTTCTATTTTAATACAAGTCTTTTTTAAGGAATAGATCTAATTTGGCTTGATAATTAGTGTGTGTGTGTGTGTGTGTGTGTTTGTGTCTTAAGAATGCATTTGTGAAGATGGTAGGTAAAAACTTTGTAGTGCTGCCAAAATGCTAATTTGAGGCCCAACATATGTTTCCACATTTTTAATTTGAACATTCTCCAGCTAATCTGAATACATGATAACTAATTTGGGTCTGATGTTGTCATTGCAGCTTCAGTGTAAGAACTAGCTATTTTTCTGATCCTACACTTGTTGAAAGTCATGAGTTTACTTTGTTGCACTATAAAATGAGATGGTTTTTGGTTTAAATAAATACGGGCTTGATTGTCTATGTAAGTGCATTTTTATTTTAATAATTCTTTCATTTTTAGAATCTGTTAGAATTGTATATTCTCTCTGTACATGCCGGGCTAAGTTCATCGTACCAATTATTGTGTATCTTATAGGCTGCAGATAGCATGTTGATGAAGAAATTTGCTGCAATCATACTTAGTGGAAAGAAGCTTGTCCAGGTCGCGGTTTTGGTTGGCTTTAAAGATGTGCTTGAAAATTATGAGAAAACAATACAAAATGTAGTTGCTGACCAGCCAGTTAGTGTTGCCATTGAGTCTGGTGGCAGTCAGTTCCATCTATACAAATTGGTAAATAAACCTACTGTAGTTATCAGCCAGTGTTTCGGCACAACAAGTTTATCTATTGTTGTTAACTTGTGTTTGATTTTTATTAGGCTGTGTTCAGTGAAACTTTGCACCACAAACCTTGACCATGGTGAGCAATTCAATTTCCTTTTGCCCTGCAACTTCTTATGTACCATACAATCATTTTTCTTTGGCCTATGCTGTGACTGTGACTGCAGAACTATAGTGAATTGGTGCTTACTACTTTTGATCACACTTAAAATTAGTCTGGTTAAAAAATATGATATTGTACAGCAGGTTGCGCAAAGTTTCCAGGAACTGTTTGCGGAAACAAAATAAAAGGAAGAGGCTCAGTTGCCTACGGTCTCTGTAGGGCCTCTTGAGGACACCTAAGACTTGCAAAATTACAAGTGAGGTTGTTTTCCGAGTTGACATATGAAGTTGTTGAAGTTCATGGACCTCCTTGTCCATAGCTGTTGTAGTTCACCGGTGGTGTTGAACTCTCCTGTTCATGAGAAACAAACAAATAAAACAAAATCTCCATTAGTTGCAACCTTTTTCTACTTTGCACTCAAACATGGTTACATCATGGATGGGGCAGTCAAAACATGGTTAGACTATGGATGGGCATTACTTGTTCTCTAAATCAGATGCACAAGTCTTATATGTAAATATCTCTATTTATATGCAGCTTGCTGACTCGAATGCCAAGGAGATAAAGACGAAGACAAAGTAGTGGAATGACAGATTTAAGCTATACAAAGCCAAACTTATAGTGTCTGCTGCATTATTCTCTGTTTGCACATGGTTTTTAAGTGCTTACATCGTTGCTACTTGTACATTCTAGTTTGGATTCTATATGTCACACTCGTCATCAGTTGCAATGAGTACTAGTGCAAATTGCAAGTATGTAGCACTGCAATTGTAGTTGTCATAATATGCAATAAGTTGATTTTTTGTTAAAAAATTCTGCATCTGTCATTTTATGAAGTCCTTCCTTGTGAACCTGCACAAGGACATATTGGCTCAGTTTTTTGTTCCACCTATGTTGCTCTGGTGCTTACAAGTTATACGATGAATGCGGGCCATAATTACTAAAAATCAATGAAAAGATTGTTACTGCTAGTGTATTCAGCCAGGAGAGTTATGCAATGTGCATTGTATGTGAGATGGTTGTGGTACGAATGCAGTAAGACAAAGTTGTGCTTAACACTCAAAGTTTATTGTTAATTGTGATTTGTGCTTGCCCACATCAAGTTTTTGTCCTTGTGCTTCGTTAGAAAAAAAAATTGATCTGTCCTTCCATAGGAAAGAATTGTCTCTTGTGATCTGTGATTGTGCTTCCATAGAAAAAATTGTGATCTGTCTTTCTATAGAAAAAAGTTGTCTCTTGTGATTTATGATTGTGCTTCCATAGAAAAAATTGTGATTTGTCCTTCCATAGAAAAAAAATTGTCTCTTGTGATCTATGATTATGCTTCCAAAGAAAAAATTATGATATGTCCTTCCATAGAAAAAATTGTCTCTTGTGATCTGTGCTAGAACATGTTGGAATCTGTTTTTTGTGATTTGGGTCAACACACACCTCTCATTTGTCCTTGTCCTTTCATAGAATAAATGTCTCTTGTGATCTGTGCTAGAACATGTTGGAATTTGTTATTTGTGTGTCAACACACACCTCTCATTTGTCCTTGTCCTGTGGTTTGTAGATTGACAAATTTGCTGAGCATGATTTGTAAACACTTGGTGTAGCTTACCAGGTTTGTGATCCTTGACATGCACTATTGCTACACTCTTATTACTACAAGGTGTGTTGTACTTGACTGACAAAATTCGTGTATAGGAAGTGCCAGATGGTAGGAAAGATAGTCTTGGTGGACCATGGCAATTCATTGGGCTCTTGCCGCTCTTTGACCCCCTTGCCATGATAGTTGTGTGCTCATGTATGCATTCATTCATATATGAAGTCATCTAGGCCCTTATCTTTGTGGCACGGTCTCGCAGCTGGTCATTTGTGGAGTGTCCGGTATTCTTGCTGGTCTTTGCTTTCTTGGTGGCACAGCTAGTGAGTTTGTCTGAATCTAGTTTCATGCCTCACTGCCATATTTTGTATTATTCCATTGGAAATTTTCATAAAATGACTTTGATTGGACTACTTGCTTGAGGAGTTCTCAAGCTCAAGTTATTCTTGCCTGATGAACCAAGGGCTCCATCAAAGGTATTTTGTTCTTACTATGCTCTTGACTAGGATTTCAAGGGTAATAAGTACTAAATAGGTCTGGTGCTGTATTTGTCAAGTTAAATGTAGGCTGAGTTGTAGAGTGCATGGTTACTTATGTATTGTTGCTGAAATCAGTGGTATACTACAATATATTGTTGTTCAAATAGTTGTCGTTGTGTCCCAGTTTGTTTAAAGGGTTGTGTGTCAGTGTGATCTCCAATAGCTGGATGTGCTTGTGGCAGCTCACACATGTTAATATAGAGACAAGATCAGATTTCCTAGATAACTACACATATTGTCAGGCTTTTCTATTTGCACACAAATACAGTACAGTTGCATTATCAATTAAATAGTAATAGTAATAGTTGCAGGTGTGTCCCTTGTTTCTTTCTTGTGATGAAATGGTAGACAGGAACTTTGATTGTGGCAGCGGGGTCAGGATTGAGGAATTTATGGTTCTCTAGATAACTGGAGCCCCTGAGATTGTATTTGTATGCGTGACAGAGAGTGACAAGATGCTTTGTCAATGATGCCTAGTCTAGTGTGTAAAAAATTTCATGGGCTACGGTTTGTGTCAGTGGTGTCTGCTGCCTGATTGTAGGAAGAATAGGTGGATATTAGAAGCAGAAGCCTGATCGTAATACACTGTTGCTTGCATGATGAACGTAATATTGAAGTCTACTTAGCCTATTTTAGTGTTTCTATTTCTTTGGTGGTGCTGATTTAATCATTTGCTGAAACCTAAATCCTTCACAGGGCTGAACCTTATTATCGTTCTTGTACTATATGTAACTGTATATGATGTATATTTTACAGGTACGTGAGATCAAGCCATTTATTTTACACTTGTGTGAGGAGCGGTTGAAGGAGGTGCAAGGGAGGGTCTAAGTGATGTCTGTCTCAGTGCACGCAGAAAGTGGCCCATCTCTGTGAAGCAACATGACAGTGTCGAAGTGCCACAAGCAACTACTGCAAAGGACAACCTGATGCTGTTGCTTAGGTAAGTGAGACAATGCAGAAACAAAGCATTTCTATTGAAAGCTAGGGCAATGCACAAGGCAAGCAACAGAGAAGGTGCAAGGAGTCTGATGTGCTCATGGATGACATGCTACATATAGCATTGCAAGAGTGGGTGGTACAAGCACAATATTTATAAGGTGAGTTATTACAATACATCAGAGTATTAATATAGAAATGGCTTAAGTACTGAATAACTACACACATTGTCAGGCCTGTCTGTTTGCACATAAGTAAAATACAATTGCATTATGAAATAGTAATTGTTGCACTAATACAAATGCGCAATTTTCTTCTGTATTTTCTGATTTTTTCAGCAAATGGTTCATATGCCTTTATCGTTATGCGATTCATAATGTCTTCTAACTAAACTTGAGTTTTTTTTCAACAAATTATAATGAAATACTAATCCTACTAGAGGGAATTTGCAGTACCAGGCTACAAATTGGTTTGTACTAAATAACAGAAACAAGGCTATAGAAGAGGACAGAAGCAAGGAGCTGAAGGCCAGACATGAGCACGATCTGCAGATAAGTACCCTTTTCTTCCACGGATCATCTAATTAGTCCATTTTCATCTTTTTTTTGTTCGTCACTCTTTGTTTTTATGTGCTTTTCTGGATCTCCCATTCATCTAGATCTATTTCTTTCTTGGAGCAGGGTGGAGGGGTAGGAGAGCACGATCTGCAAGGTGCAGGGTAGATTTGTTGCTTCTTTTCTTTTTTATTTGACCCAGTGTGTAAACCCCAGTTTGTAAAGCCCAGATTCATTGATTTAACAGGTCAAATGCTTAACGGGTTTAGTTTCGTGAGCCCGATAAGGGTTAGTGCTGTCTACCGGGTATTTTTCGGACCCGTTTTGAGTGTCTGGTACACAGAAACAATAGGAGACGGAACTGACCCTTGGATGCACATCCAAGGGCCTGTAGCGTCGACTGAAAAGTTTCTATATTTCAGGCGACTGAGATATAGCAACTCCCATATTTTTATCCGGGTCGATCGAAAACCAGTACACGCAGCGTGGAGAGCTCTTTTTGGCCACGCGATTGTGATCGAACTGTGAACAACTTTTTTTTTACTATCGCGCTACGGCTACATAACGAGCCAGCTCAACTAGTCATGCCTCGGCTCATTATATTATAGCTCGTTAGGATAATGAGCTAGCTCGGCTCGTTAACTAAATGAGCTAAAACTCTAGCTCGGCTCGACTTAACTCGTTTAGCTTCCAGCTAGCTCCTTAGATGTTGCAACCAATGCATAAAATCAATAGAAACTAATTTATTCTATACATACAACATGACAAGTAATAAATAAGTGTAATGCATAGCATACATCAGTTCTAGACTCCAATCACATGCTGGCTTAATTGTTACATGTTTAGATTGTCCAACTACAAAGTATTTGGCTCATTTATCTCCCAAGCTAGCTTGCGAGCCAGCTCGAGCTAGCTCATTAACTTAATGAGCTAAAATGCTAGCTCGACTCGTTAAGAGAAGTAAACGAGCCGAGCCGAGCTAGCATCGAGCCCATCGAGCTAGCGAGCCACGAGTTTTTTGTCCAGCCCTATCGTGCCCACTATACTTGGCCAAATGGGCCAGGCCCGCTGGGCCGGTGAAAGCCCTAGTTTGATTTTGGATAATTGATGAAACTTAGGACTAACCTTTTATCTAAGTGTGTGATTTAGATGAGGTAGTTTAATCCAAGTGGTGAAGCTAGATGATGGTCATGGTGAAGGTGATGGCCACAAAAAAGATGATCAAGTGCTTCACATTTGGAAAAGAAGAAAGAGAAAAACAAAAATGGGCTCAAGACAAAGGTATAATGATAGGAGCCATTTTTGGTTTGCACTCAAGACACCATAAAGGATGTGAGTGATTTAAGATCGATAGCCGCCGTGCTATAAAGAGGGGAAATCTTTAGCTAAGTGTTATCAAGTGCCACTAGGTGACATGACTCTTGCAATTGCATTTAGGAACCTAGTGTGCTAACTTTGATCCTTGTAAAATACTTTAAAAAATACTAACACACATGCACATTGGTGATACACTTGGTGGTTATCATATGGAAGCAAGGGTGGTGAAGTTTAAGTTGAAAAGGAGAATTTCAGGCGTGACCGGACGCTGCAACTTGGATCGGACACTAGTGCAACATGCATCCGATGCTAATGAAACATTGACCGGACGCTAATGCAACATTGCGACTGGATGCGCCTGTGCAACTGTTCATAGACAGGCAACACACGTGATTGAAAGACCTGACGCTGGGTGAGTCCGTCAGTAGTGATTGGACGCATCCGGTCGCCAAAATACCTCTCTGGAACCTCTCTGGATCGCACACGACGCTGATGCAACAATGACAGGATGCTACTACAACAATGACCTGGTGCTACTGCAATGAAAGGACCGTTGGGTGCCAACGGTCGAATTCAAAAAAGTCTGTGACTGAACGTTACTGCAACAATGACTAGATGCTACTACAACTTCGATCGGACGCTACTGCAACTTGCATCGCAGGCTATTGCAACAATGCACCTAACGCGTCCGGTCATACCAGCGAGTCCGATCGTTGCGCAGGGAGCCCCATCTTGTGCCTAACGGCTCTATTTCGTTTGGGGGTCTTTAAATAGACCATGGATAGCCTTGGGCACTCTCTCTTGGCACTTTGACATACTTGACATCCGTATGAGCCTATGCAAACACCTCCCACTCATCTCCATCATTGATTCATCATCATAGTGAGATTGTGAGTGATTCCAAGTGCATTTGCTTGAGTGATTATATCTAGTGGCACTCGGGGATCGTTGTGGCTGTGGATTTCTTGTTTCTCTTGGTGGTTGCCGCCACCTAGATGGCTTGGAGCAGTGGAGGAGCTTCGGCATGTGTTGGTTATTGTTTGTGGTTGGCTCCGGTGATTGTGAGGGGTCTTACACCTTCTCCGATGAAGAGCCACAAGGTAGCTCTAGTAAATTGCTCGTGTCATTGAGTTACCTCACTTGTGGGTAGATTCTTGTGGTGTTCATTTGTTGGACGAGGTTAGTGCAACACCTTTTAGCCGCCGAACCACCAACTGTTGGTCGACACAACGGGGATTAGCATGCCGGCAAGCACGTGAACCTCGAGAGAAAAATCATATGTCATTCTTGTGATTGGATTTCTCCGGATGATTGGTTGTCATCATATTATGATTGGTTCATTCCTCTACACGATGGTACAATCACCCTACTCACTCCATTACTTTCCTACAAACTAGTTGTAGCAAGCTCTTTAGTGTAGCTAGATTTGAGAGATTGCTTGGTAGCTTAGTTTCATTTAGTGGAGCTCTTTAGTGTAGCTGTAGGGTCGACATGGCAGACTAGAGGGGGGTGAATAGTTCTTTCTAAATTTAATCACGCTGGCTAACTGAAATAAATGCAGAATTATAACTATCGGTCTAGCCAGGACTACACCCCTCTAACAAAGTTCACAAACACCTTATAAAGATCCTAATTAAGCAATAAGGTGCCGGGCTAGCTAGAGCTCACCTATCCAATTCTAGGAGCAAGGTCACACAAACCTATGCCACTAGTATTTTGCATACCGAGGAGCTCCTATACAATTCTAGTAAGCAAAAGCACAAAGCTTCTAAGCTCACTAGCAATGCTCAATAACAAGGCAACCAATGCCAAATTAGAGAGCGCAAATACTTAGCTACACAAACTAAGTAATGTAACTAACAAGGTTACACAAACCAAATTAGCCACACAAAGGAGCTACTTCTATGCTACACAAGCAAGAAGGTAACTAGTGAGCTACACAAGCTAACTAATTATAAGAGCAACTACACAAGCACAATGTATATGAAAGTAATTACAAGCTTGTGTAAGGGGATTGCAAACCAACGGGAAGAACAATATTGACACAGTGATTTTCTCCTGAGGTTCATGTGCTTGCCAACACGTTACGTCCCTGTTGTGTCGACTGCTCACTTGGTGGTTCGGCGGCTAATTAGCATCACCCGCCAAGCCCGCACATCGGGCACTGCAAGAGCCTACCCTAAAAGTGAGGGTAGCTCAATGACACGCTCAACTAGAGTTGCTCTTTGCGGCTCCCGCAGGGCGAGCACAATGCCCCTCACAAAGCTCTTCTCCAGAGCACCGCACAAGCTTCTTGTGGGTTTCAACAGAGACCACCACCAAGCCATCTAGGAGGTGGCAACCTCCAAGAGTAACAGGCACCATTGGCTTGCAACTCGATCACCTAGTGCCACTCGATGCAACCTCATGATGCAATCACACTAGAATCGCTCTCTGACACAATCGGATGATCACTATCAAGCATATATGAGATGGAGGGCTCCTAAGCACTACCAAGCATAGACACAAAGTCCCTCAAGGTGTTCAGCACCAGCCATGGCCGAGACACCCTTCTATTTATAGCCCCCATGAAAATAGAGCCGTTACCCCTTCACTAGGCAAAACTCAGGATGATCGGACGCGTCAGTCGTATCGACCTGATGCACCCTGCCAGCATCTAGTCAATGGATGCACGCCACGTGTTGCCTCCGTTCAACCTCAGTCACTTGATCGGTCGGAGGCTGAGCACCTTGTTACTCTTTTTTGGGGCTGCGGACTCTTGTGTCTCTTTCGGTCGGGGTGTTCGCCCATGTCCGTTTCGACCGCAACCTGTGCGGTCGGCTAGACTCCCAAGTCGGGGTCAGGTGGCCCAAGCCCCTGAGCCTCTAGGGGCTGATCAGGGTCGGTCACCTGGTTTCTTGCCTCACTCCATCCACGATTTCCACAACCGAAGGTGACTCATCGTTTGTTTGCGACCACGTGTTTGGTCTCTTTGCGATGTCGAGCTCCCGAGCCCTTGCGCATAGCAGGGGTCCAGTCGGGGGGTTGGTTCATCTTGTGATCATCATCCCTCATGTGTCCATTTGCTAGAACAGAGGGGTTGAGCCCCTGACAGAGGCCATACAGGGGGCTGGCAGTACAGTGCTAGTCATCTGACACCAGTCGACTGACGTTGGATGGTGGTCAGGCAGAAAGTTTGCAGCACAGTGCTGACATGTTGACGCGGTGGGCGACGTGAGTCTCCCAGCATGGCCTAATGCAACCACCAGATGCATCAGGACACGCCTAAGACGTGCTCCCAGGCGTGCGCCTCCATGCCGTAGTGGTTGAAGCGGTTTGGGTCCCACCCTGGGGCCACTGCTTTTGTCCGGTAGCAAATCCAACCCCCAGGGAACGGGCGAGGTGGAAATCTCGCCCTGGGGGCCGGGCGAGATGAAATCTGACCCTTAGGGGTCGGACAAGGCGGAGTCCTCCCTGTGGGACCGGAAGAGTCGGAGCCTGCGCCCTGGTGTCGAAGGAGTCGCAGCCCACGTCTTGGGTTCGGACGAGGCAGAAACCTCATCCTTGGAGTCGAAGCCCATGCCTTGGGGTCACATGAGGTGGAAACCTCATCCTTGTAGTCGGACAAGGCGTGGCCCGGCCCCTAGGGGTCGGACAAGGCCGCAGTTGCATCCTTAACCATCGGATGAGCCGACGTGATGCTCATTAATCTTTTGGCTTGAATACCTAGGTATAGATATTCGACAGTAGCCCCCGAGCCTTTGGAGGAGTGAGACACTCCTGCAAAGGCTTTTTGCAATTTGTTGCTCCTATGGCCGTTGTGCCGTGGAGGCGGGTCGTTATTGGAACTTTGGCGTCTTTCCCATTCGTTCGTTGTACCGCGTAGGGTAACCGAGTAGGATTTAGGCACCCAACCTCCATGTGGAGAACTGGCAAAGTGGATACGGACGCCCAGCCTCCATGGGGAGGACTAGCAAAGGTCGTGGAGGCACGCTGGAGGGTGATTAGCACCCAGCCCCTGAGGAAGGGATTGGTGAAGGCTGTGGAGGTGCGTCGTGCAGACATAGGCGCCCAGCCCCTAAAGAGGAGACGCGCTGGTAATCCGTTTTCCACTAGGTGCGCGCGAGCGCAACTGGTGGATGTAGCCCCCGAGCATGCGGCCGATTGGGGAGTCGGTCGAAGGCTGAGCATCTTGGTACTCTTTTTTGGGACTGTGGACTCTTGTGTCTCTTCTGGTCGGGGTGTTCGCCCGTGTCCGTTATGACCTCAACCTGTGTGGTCGGCTGGACTCTCGAGTCAAGGTCAGGTGGCTCGAGCCCCCAAGCCTCTAGGGGCCGGTCGGGGTTGGTCACCTGGTTTCTTGCGTCACTCCATCCGTGGTTTCCGCAACCAGAGGTGACTCATCGTTTGTCTGCGACCGCGTGTTCGGTCTCTTTGCGATGCGGAGCTCCCGAGCCCCTACGCGTAGTAGGGGTCCAGTCAGGGGGGTCAGTTCATCTTGTGATCATCGTCCCTCATTCGTCCATTTGCTAGAATAGAGGGACTAAGCCATGCCATGCTTTCCTCGCTGGACGGAGCATGGTGCTCGGTGAGTTGTTAATGGGCTTGTTCGAGCGAAGCCCCGGCATCCCCTTCATGGGGGCCTGGTTCGATATAAGCTGGTGACTGACTCTAGATTCTTAGTGGCCGTTCCATATAGTTCTCGGATCCGTTCGATTGGTCCGATGGCTCGATGCCTTTTTTCGGGGGAAAACCATGGACCTTGCATCATCCAAGACTCGAAACGAGGGTCGGGACACCCATGGCGCTTCACGCGCCTTAGGTATTGGCTGCTAGAGGGCCTGTCCTTAACCTCCCCTCACTCTAGGGTGCCCTAAAGTGGCCTTGAAACCACTGGTGGGCCAGCCTTTGAACTCCTGGGCATTAATGGGCCATGGGATCATTTTCGGCTCCGTATCCCACTTACCTACGGCAGCCTATAGCCTTTGAAGGTGAACCGTCGCCCGGTGGATCCTTCTTGTTGAAGATTTGGATAGGCAAGCACTTGTCTCTCGAGGCAGCGATACGACTGATGCAGCGTGAGCAATGAGGGCATGACCCCCAAAGGAAGTGGATCTGGCGAGGCATGGGTTGCGTTAATTTAGGTGGATGGTTCGCCCCTCGCCCATTCTGACCTTACCTTATAAATAGAGTCATTTCTCCCTAGCCTCCATACGCGCAGCCGCATCTTTGCCCCTCCAGTCTTTCTACCTTTCCCTCTCGAGTTCTGGCCTTCGCTCCCCTATTTCTGCTCCACCGCCGGTGAAGTTCTCGTTCTCTAGCCCTATGCCACCACCGGATCTTCTGCATCTCCATCCCCATTCCTTGATGGAGCCGTGGCTTCGCTCCGACATTTTCCACGCGCGCATGGAGGGTCCAGTTAAGATGGGCCTTCTCCATGCAAGGACCATTGCGATGGAGTGGATCATACCTGGTGGTGAGGATGCGCCGTCGCCGCCTGACGACTATGTCGTCTCCTTCGTCCCCTTCCACGAGCATGGGTTCGCGACTCCTCCCCACTGATTCTCTCGAGGGCTGCTGCACTACTACGGGCTTGAGCCACATCATCTAAATTCCAATGGGATTTGGCACATCTCGGCCTTCATCGCGCTGTTTGAGGGGTATCTAGGGATCAAGCCCCACTTCGAGCTATGGAAGTACTTCTTCGCCGTCGAGCTGCAGAAGAAGGAGAGGAAGAAGCCGGACCTAGCGGTGCCAATGGGATGTGCGAGCATCCATCTTTGAGGCAACCAGTCGTCGGAGTACATGTCCATCCCATTGTCGAAGTCCAACAAAGGGTGGCATAAGCTCTGGTTCTACCTAAGAAATGACGATGCCACCCCCTGTCGATCTTCATCGGCCGCCTGATCGAGGAGGCACCGGATGTGTGGAGGTACGGGCCCATCATGAAGGAGCAGAAGAGGCTTGACGGCCATCTCAAAGCCATCGCGACTCTAAAGGGATGCGGTCTTCGCAGGACCAACATCGTCGGAGCATACCATGTTAGGAGGCTAGTGTCATTGATGGTGCGCTCTCTTCTGATGTACAAGATGACGCCGGATTCCACGCTCAAAGGGACGGTGATGGTCACGGATGAGGCCCTCAGCGTCGGTGAAATGGCACAACGCATCAAGGAGGCGATGGAGTGCCCGACGGATCCATCGGTGGATCTCGCCCTGGTGTACCCGGTCCCAGGGTATCCTACGATGCCACCGGACGTGGGTTTCATCGAACTGGTAAGTCTTCTTCGAGTTTCTTTCCTTGGCCGACCCTCCTCTGTTCTCAGATTCTAAGCGCTGGGATTTGTAGCTTGGCCTCTTCACCCATGAGTCTGACCCACCACTGCCAGAGGACATGGCCAAGAGGGTGGTGAGCCGTGCTATGGCTGAGGCGGCGAAGGCAAAGAAGGAGTAGAAGAAGGCGAAGAAGGAGCGAGCGAAGCTACAGCATGGAAAGCACCGACAAGGCTCGGAGGAGAGCGATGGTGATGAGGAGGAGGAAGAGGAGGAGGATGAGTCTGACCCCAACATCCCATGGGGTGCGCTTGCGGGCAAGGATGAGTAGGCCGATGTGGGGCAGGACAACATGACCCTAATTCCACAGCACACCCCGACGCAACCCAACGAGGATGCGCCTCCAAGATTGATGGGGGAGGATGCGCCCCTGAGGTTAGAGGAGCAAGTCTGCCCGCTCTGCTCGGCCCCGCCAAGGTGACCCTAATTTCATAGTAAGCCCCGGCGCAAACCGAAGAGGGTGCTCCCCCAAGATCGACAGGGGAGGACGTGCCCCCGAGGTTGGAGGAGCAAGTCCGCCCTGCTTCAACTGACCCCACCAGGGGATCAAAGCGGCCAATTGCCGATGTGGTGGGGTTGGAGTTGAGCGACCAGCCCCCGAAACATTCTCAGATAATGGTGTCGAGGTGAGTTAACGACTTCTTCGCCCTTTCGTTGCGTTCTTGGATTTTGTCGTCTGATATTGGTGCTTTCCGCAGGATCGACCCCATCAATCTCCTGATGTTGGCGCCATAGAAGATCCTAGCGCATCGGCTAATCCCCTAGGAGCTGATTGGTGTGGTGCCGGGGGTGTGCCATGATGGCGCCAAGGCGAACACGGTGCCGCCTGAGGAAGCGAGGGAGGCGGAGGCACCAATTATTTCAAAGGAGGCACTCGTGGAATAGGCACCCACGCCGGTCGACACGCCCAAGGTGGGGCAGATGGGAGGAGGCATGACCGAGGCATCCCCTACAGACACGGTGATGGCTTGATCTTCAGAGCCCGAGCTGCCAGCCTCCTCTACCTTCGGAGGGTCCGCTCCTGAGGGAGCGCCGGTGACGGAGGAGGTACCGTCAGCTCCCGTTGGGCCAACACCGACGGTTGTGATGGCCGACCCCTCAGTTGGGGCTGGGTCCTCTCGATCCCTTGTCTAGCCGGGCGATGATCCACTCGCATGGGGAAGAAACTAGCTCCATTGGGCTAGGCAGCTGGACCCGAGCGACTTGGTGTTCACCCTCGATGACTCGGCGGAGAAGGACTGGATGAGCGTGCGCTTGGGACTTGAGTTCGTATTCCACTCTCTGACCGACATGTTGGGGGTGTTGAAGGATGATGTCGCCCCAGCCAGCCAGGTTTGTTGTGTCTTCACTTTTCTACTTTCGAGCCCTATTTATATAATTCTAACATGATTTTTTCGCAGTCCCTTGTGATGCACAGCCAGGAGAAGATCCTATTCCTCCGTCATGAGAGGGAGGTCTAGGGGCTTTCTACCGAAGTGCTGTGGCTGCGGGAGGAGGTGGCGAGCCTCCAGACCAAGGAACGGGAAGCCCATCAACACGCCGACGAGGCCGAGGACAAGCTCAAGGCTATGGTCGCCAAGGCCAAGGAAGATGCCACGGAGCTTGGACAACTCCGCTCGGCACTCGACCTTGCCCGTCAAGAGAGCACCGACGCTTGGCGCGTGCTCGAAAATGAGCAAAAGTTGAAGGAAGAAGCCGAAGGCCTGGCCGCTGCCTTGGCTAGGGATGTTGGCGTGCTCTAGAGGGAGAAGACAGTCCTCGAGGAGCAAGTGAAAGGTGAGGCTCTGGTTACCTTTTTGCTTGACGTTTGCAGTCGGTTTTCTGACGCTCTTTGATGTTTGGCTTGGGCAGTCCTATAGAGGCAACTCTCTGAGGTGCGGGGTCAACTCTAGTCGGAGAGCAACGACCATGACACCTTGCGCGCTGCCGTCGGGTTGGTCTTTAATGACCTCGAGGCCGCCCTGGCTATGGAAAAGAGCTCGCTCGCAGTTCAGATTACCTAGATCCCGAATCGGGTGCACGCACTCGCAAGGGAGGCCCTGTACACCGGCATCCATCGCCCGCTCCCACTACATTAACATCGACCTACCGGTGATCAGTGAGGGCTTCGCGCCTAGCTACACTGACATTGAGCTGGACGAAATTGAGAAGGAAGCGGCTCCCCCGGCGTAGGACCTGGAGGAGAAGGTCGGAGAAGAAATCCTGCCAAAGGGTGTTTAGTTAGATAGCTGAGTCCGGCATCGGTCTTTTTGTAAAGACTTTTATTATGGCCGGAAACATTGTTTGGGCTTTCTATATATATATATATATAAAGTTTGTTGCGATTCAACCCTTGTTTTATGTTAAGGCATTAGAAACTTAAGTTGTGAGTGACTAAGTATTGATCACGCTGGTGAGCAAGCGATGCCATAGCCGTCGGGGCGTAGGCTTTTTGCATTCTGACCAGTTTTACTCATCGTTAGTTTTCGACAACTCTTATTTCTAGGTCTTGTCATAAAAAGAAGGGTCGGATGGGAAAATGTTTCTGAGTATATGTACTCCTATCAGCCCCTGAGTAAAACTGACCCCAGGTAGTTGCCGGGGTCGGGTGTTACTGAAGACCGATCAGATCAGAAGCGAACCCGATAGGAGGTAACATTTTTCGGTTTTTGCAGAAACATTACTTAGTTTGATAAGCATATTGGAAACTTTAGAACGGGAAGACTAAGGGTAAAAGCGACATAGCTTCTCGATGTTCCAGGCGTTGGTGAAGACCTCGCCATCGATGGTCTTGAGCTTGTAGGCGCCTAGTTGGAGCACCTCCACGACGACATATGGTCCCTCCCATGGCGGGGAGAGCTTGTGGCTGTCCTTGCTGCTCTAGACGAGGCGGAAGACCAGGTCTCCGACGTTGAAGGCCTGACCCCGCACTTGTTGGTCGTGGTACCATCGCAACGCCTGCTGGTACTTGGCCGAGCGAAGGAGGGCGACGTCGCGTGCTTTATCTAGCTGAGCTCCTTCCTATGCTCCCCCTTGTTGGAGCTTCTGGACAAGAACCGCTTCAAAAGGATGCAGTCTTTGTACAGGTGCTTGACGGGGAAAGCATGGTTCGAGCATGGCCCTTCGAGCAGCTTCTCGAAGTGGTTCGGGGTACCCTCCATGGGCTTTGGGCCCCCTTTGCTGTCAGCGCTAGCCACGAGCGAGCTCCTATGCCGCCGCTTGTTCTTCCTTTTGTTGGGGCGGTTGGAGGCGCCTTCGTCGGCGTCCTCGTCCCGCTTTGCCTTGCCCTTGAGGGTGTGTCGACCAAAGGCCTGAGGTCCCATCAAGTCAGGGCTCGGGCTTCGGTCCTCACTGCTGTCATAACGTTCGCCATGGCGTGGATGGTAGCCGTGGCCAGCCCCCACCTTCGCATCGCCGCAGGTACACCTGCGGGCGTCATGGTGGGGCCCGAGACACTCGTGCACCAAAATCGTGGTGCACGGCCTTCCATATTCAAAGCTGAGGAGCTGGTTGCTCCCGAGGGTGCGGACCTCCGGTGTAGGCAGCTGTAGCTCCTCGGGCGTCTCGGCGATCGTGTCAAGGCTGGTGAAGAGGAGGGATTGTGTGGCAGCGGGAGGCCGCACCAACTCTCCCTCCGTCATGACGACGAAGTCTAGGTTCCCCAAGCGCACGCGCGCGCCCGGGACCCAGCTGACGTTACGATTAGCCATCCGAGGCCTGGTGTTGATGTCGAGACGCGTAAAAGGCCCCTACCTGGCTCGCCAACTGTCGGTGTTTCGAACAGCCGACTAGTAAATTTGTATATTACGCGTCTGACCCGGATGATGTGCTAAGAGGACACAAGGATTATACTGGTTCAGGACGAATGTCCCTACGTCCAGTTTCGAATGTTCCAAGTCTCTGGTGGAAAGAACGAATGGGTGTCAAGAGCTTCGTCGCTCCTCAGCTATGTGCTCAAGGTTTGACGCTAGTGCTCTTGATCTGATGCGGCGCGGTGAACCAATGCCCTTTAGTGGGACGCCCTGCTTTCCATTTTATAAGCCAAGAGAAAGTAGGGTTACAGCCGAAGGGAAGAGGGAAAAAAGAAAGAGAAATAAGGCTCCCGGGGGTGTGCCATCCTCCTCTTCGCGTGGGTTTCGTTGATCCTGTAGATCGTGGTGGCAGCGCCGTCGCACCGGGGTCCTGTTGGCCGCTGCAGCATACGTGCGGGCGTCGTGCGCCGTTCTTGTCTTCCATCCCATCCGAGCGGACGGAATGGTCAAAGGGTCCCCTAACAGAGGCCATACGGGGGGCTGGCGGTACAGTGCCAGTCAACTGACGCTGGTCGACTGACGTTGGACGGTGGTCAGGCAGGGAGTTGGCAGCACAGTGGTGGCCTGTTGACGCGGTGGGCGACGTGAGTCTCCCAGCATGGCCTGATGCGACCGCCAGTCACATCAGGACGCGCCCGATATGTGCTCCCGGGCGTGCGCCTCCACGCCGTAGTGGTTGAAGCGGTTCGGGTCCCACCCTGGGGCCACTGCTTTTGTCCGGTAGCAAATCCGCCCCCCAGGGAACGGGCGAGGCGGAAATATCGCCCTGGGGGCCGGGCGAGACAAAATCCAACCCTCGGGGGTCAGACGAGGCGGAGTCCTCCCCGTGGGACCGGACGAGTCGGAGCCCGCGCCCTGGTGTCGGAGGAGTCGCAGCCCACGCCTTGGGGTCGGACGAGGCGGAAACCTCGTCCTCGGAGTCGGAGCCCACACCTTGGGGTCGGACGAGGCGGAAATCTCGTCCTCAGAGTCGGACGAGGCGTGGCCCGGCCCTGGGGGTCGGACGAGGCCGCAGTTGCATCCTTAACCATCGGATGAGCCGACGTGACGTTCATTAATCCTTTGGCTCGAATACTCAGATATAGATATCCGATAAGTACATAATTTTCGATGTTGCATTATATAGTTTTACGACGGGCACCCAAGAACGGGGCATCGGAGTGTGCACAGAGGACGGGCTGCCACGAGTGACGCGGGCGCACTGCACGCTCTTGCCTGGGCAGTGTATCATGGCTCGGATCGAACGAACAGTAGGTGCGCCCGGACGCTGGCTTGCGTCCGGACGTCGAGGCGCTGGCTGCGCCGTCGAAGAAAAGAGAGGGGACTTCGTTCGTAGAGTAGCAGCCTAGCGCGCGCGCATGTCAGTCAAGTCAGGTCACACTCGCACTCAACACGCCCACAGAGTACTACTAGTGCTTAATTAGCTGCAGTCAGCGTGGTCTGCAGATGGTGAGCACCGGCATATTTATATACCGTGTGAATTTGGGTTTTGGGTTTCAACCTTCTATGAGCCTATTCGGCTGGCTGATCAGCCGGCTTGTTTTGTTTTTTTTTCTACCAGTTCAGTCGAACACTTATATTGATGGAAAAAACAATTCTCACCCATTTCTTTGTAGTAAGCAAAACCGCATATGTCTACCTTCTTCGCAAAGGGACACGGGACATTGCGGTTACCATCAATCTTGCAGTAGCAGAGACGGTGTATCTCAATTTGGTGGCCTGGAGCCAAGCCAGAAAGATAGGCCCTTCACTAATATGATTGTTCTAGTTCTTGGATCATATATATTATTGGCAGTAAAAATTGATTCTTCATCTACACTAGTAGATTCCATTGCATTTGAATTAAATATGGGCTCATGACCACTCACACTATTATCATCATCTTTGTGATTTTATCAACTAACTCCTCTCTCTCTCTCTCTCTCTCTCTCTCTCTCTCTCTCTCTCTCTCTCTTTTCTAGAAGCTACACACGCCGCTACCAGCTGCTTCTGGTGGCTAGGGCAGCCTTGCATTGCCTACACCTTCGATCAAGAAGCCACCATGCCGTTGCCAACTTGCCATGCTCTGCTTGACTGCTGCTTCTTTCCTCTGGCTCTGCACACTGCGTGCTTTCTAGGCAACATGAGGCCACTCAAAATTTAGAAACAATTAGTATGTAATTTACTAAAAATATGTGGTGCTAAATTATTCACCATTAAAATCGATTGCCTAGTTGATTATTCACTAAATAATCTCAACTCTCATGTCACAATGCCCTAACTGCACGTTTGCCCTCTGCACCGTATGGGATTGCCAGATCTTGTCCTCTAATCTAAAGAAGAAAAAACTGAGGTAAAGATGAATATATAATTGCCGTAGATCAATAAAGGTATGTACTAATGAGCAATTGGACAAACGCAATGTACCTGAAGGGCTGAAGGCTGTACTCGCGCGTGTGGAGCAGCTGTAGGCGAGGTGTGACGAGCGGAAACGGCGACACGCAGCTTTAGCAAATTAGCTTCTTCCTTTCTTTCTTATTGTTATGTTATGGGCCACGCACGGGCAGGCTTGAGTATGTTGGGCCGAAGGCCATCTATACCTGTAGATGATATATGAGGTTTGGCCCCTTAGCTTCGAGGGCTCAGTGCGGCCGCCCAGCTCAACACCTCGGCCCCATCTCAGAGTCGGGCCTGTTGATAGCGAGATGTATATAGTGATTTCATCAATTTTAAAATCTACCAATTCTATCACTCGAAGATACGTATAAGGGCTAGATACGTGTATATATATACTTATTTTTTAGCACTTGCGTCTGTACTACTTTGTAAGAAAAGAAAATTCATTGAACTTGCTTCGAGTTTTCTCTAGTAGGTTCTCATACTTTTCAAATTTCAAATTCTACATCCGGCTCCCTAAACTTGTGCTAAGTTTTCACCCCGGTTCCAATACTTGCAAATTGCACACATGGCTCTCTAAATGTGTGCATTAAGCTCCATAAACTTGTCCCAAGCTCTCATATTGGTCCCGACACTTGCAAAATACACACTCAACTTCCTAAACCTGTATTATTGTACCATCTCAGTCTATCCCCTCTCCTCCCACTAGGGATGGCAACGGGGCGGGACATGGTGAGCGGAGGATTCGCGCATCCGCACTCAAAACCCGAGAATGAGACACGAACACACCCTAGTGTTGTTTCGGGTGGATATTCTTCCCCACCCCCGAACCTGACGATTCCTTGAAACCCGACAGTCTCCCAAAACCTGAGGAGATTAGGGTTGGGTGCTCATCGGCTGAGGCGTGGTCACATTGTCATCGAGCCTTGTTAGAGCAAGTTTAATGAGGACAGGTCAACGGACGAATAGCCAAGATAACTCAGCAGCAGCAGACGTGGTGGACAGGTGAAATTTATCTCTAAATGATGTGGCTTGGCTTAGACCAGTCTTAGTGGGGATTTCATGCCCCTGTTTTCAAGACTCACGGGTTTTGAAAATAGTGCAAACAAGTTTTATCTCCATGAAACTCATTCCATCCCATGAAACTTTTATCATATCTCTCTTCATCTAAACTATATCATGTCAGCTCATTTCGTCCCACGAAACTTTTATCTTGGAATTTTCATCATTATTTTGATAGGTTAGAAAATTTAATAATGAATTAAAAACTATAGATATAAAGTTGTATGAAACGTAATGATGAAAATTTTATAACATATTTTTCTAACATGAAATATGTTGTTCTTTATTATCTCACATAATTTAAAATTAAAACATAACTTGGACTTGGAGAAATAAAAAAAAGGCAAACCATGTTAAGGGATGAATTATTGGATCAACTAAAATAGTTGAGAAGTGTAAATTGAACCGAGTCTTAGTTTAGGGGTTATCTCGACATAGACCAAACTTGGAGAACACAATTTGGATTTTTTTCCCTTTAATAGAAAGATCCCATTATGAAAAAGAAGATAACGCACATGCAATCCTCCATGGAAGCACAAAGCACTCTAACAGCCTGTATAAACTTCAATTCTCCGTATATATCTCTATTCGGAGACTCATTCCATAAACACTCTCTTTATATATCTTTCTTGTCTCCGATGGACACTCTAAGGCCCCGTTTAGATGCGAAAATTTTTGGCTTTTGGCTACTGTAGCATTTTCGTTTGTATTTGGCAAAAATTGTCCAATTATGGACTATTTAGGCTTAAAAGATTCGTCTCGCCAATTACGGACAAACTGTGCAATTAGTTATTCTTTTTACCTATATTTAACGCTCCATGCATGTGACGCAAGATTTGATGTGACGAAAAATCTTAAAAATTTTTGGATTTTAGGTGGGATCTAAACGGAGCCTAAGTTTCGTTATCTGTACTCCCATCCCATCACAACCAACCAGAATATTTAAGTTCTCCGAGTGAGTGGGAATCTCCAAGTACTTAATAGTTATGGATCTTTTAGCATTTAAGAAGAGTTGGTACACTGCTCTTTACTGCCCAGTCCCGACTAATTGTCTCCGAGGAATTATTTCCGTGTGCCCTTGCACAGTAGGTAAGTTGCTCTTTACTGCACTCGGAGAAAGTGCACCAACCTGGTAGTGCATGTCTTATCATAATTTTTCGTATGTGAAAAAATAAATCATGATAGAACTACCATATATCGAATTTAGAGAGTGATTGATGAATATACACGTGCCACGGTACCACATCACGGAGTGTGGGTTGACCCAGCAGTGGCATGGCCCCATATTACATACCACCGGCTCATGGCTCAATCCGGCAGGGAGACATGGATGACAAGAAAGAAACTTGTCAATATATAGTTGAGTCGATCGGGTCCAAATTGATAAATGATAATCTTATCCCTGCGTCGTCGTCAAAGGCTAAGGCTAGTACTCCTACCAGTAGCAAGCTCCGGCATGCAGCTGTGGGTCCGCAAGCAAGGAGTAGCTAGCTGCTGTTCTTTGAGTGATGATTTGATGATATGTATGCGGTTGGCCGTTGGCATGACATGCAAGACCTGCTTGGCCATTCGATAGAGAATCATGCACCCCAAGTCAATGTCTCTGATGGGGATGGCGCCGGCGGCAGGCAGCTAGCATGGATGCATGTGTCTCTGTCTCTATCTGTCGATCAATGCATCTATTGGCGAAAAATAAATTAAATCGCTTCATCATTCAAGCAGTTTAGCTAGGGAAATTAAATAAATGCAAGAGACACCTAGTACCGCTCTGTGCACTCTCTTTCTTTCTTTTTATTGAGCATATATCAACAAGCAAGAACCCAACAAAGCAAGATGGAACTCCGATCGATAAAAGAGAACCTTAAAAAATGTTTACGTACTGTGATTGATAGAGAGGCGCAATGCAAGCAGCAAAACAAAGGCGCTACAGCGGCAAACCAAAAATCCTCCGTACCAAGCAAAAAGCTGAAACCCTCTTCGCGCTGGAACAGCGACAAGAGACGGGGAGCCGACACCCTCTTCACTCATGTGGCATGGGAGCCGTGGAGAGAGCGCAATGCGAGATGTTTTCGTAATAACGCGTCCACAGTTATCTAGCTAGGTGCTAGCGGTCATCAAGCATGTCGCCAAATAATGGGTTGATGCTGATCCTATTGCTAGGGAAGTTATGCCATAATGTAAACATTCTTGTCCTCCTTAGTGCGTTATTGAATGGCGCGTCATGTAAAAACTACCTCCTACGTAATACAAAGATGTGTAAACTTTTTGCGTATTCGAAAAAAAACAAGCTAAAAGCTAAGATGAACTTATTCATTCAACCAAATAAGAGTTCGAACATCAGTTCATTCTTAATGAACATAGCTAGCTAGGGACATGACAATTACTTTCTACATACTTCGTTTCTAAACCGAGAACACAACTTAACAAGTCAAGAATAAAATGTCAACTTGAGTAAGGCCAACCGCCAACCACCGTACAAGAAGCACTGGTTGGCCGCCTTTCATTTCTGTCAATGGCATTGGCATATCACGCACCCACGCCTTGTTTAGATGCCACCAAAATTCCAAGTTTTTTCACTCTCTCTCCATCACATCAATTTTTAGCCGCTTGCATGGAGTATTAAATGTAGGTAAAAAAAATAACTAATTACATAGTTTAGTTGAAAATCACGAGATGAATCTTTTGAGCCTAGTTGGTCCACGATTGGACAATATTTATCAAATAAGACGAAAGTGGTACTATTCATCGATTTGAAATTTTTTCAGCATCTAAATGAGGCCCCACTACTACTTATTTTGAGCAAACTTGTCTCAGACGACGTTTGCACGGTACGGTACGGTGTCTGCACTGCACGTACGATCGAGCGGTCCTGCTTAGTTTAGACTTATTGAAATACAATGACGGAGAACCCTAGACTACGGGTCAATCCCTAGCTTCAAAGGTGCTGATGCCATCTTAATGATGGTACGGTTTTCTACGAAGACCTTTATCTGGAGAGAAGTACCACAATAATATAATTAAGCAAGCTCTTCATGTGTGCAATAGCTAGTGCCCCTCTGTAACCGTTTTCTTTGTTAAACATAGTAGAAACATAAGATTTTATATACATACATGCATGCATGGACACATATCCAAATGGTTGAGGGTTTAGGGTTTTAGGGCTTAGGATTCAACCATAAAGCTACCATATCTTTTCTTTTAGGGGAACAACAGGAGGAGCTACAACAATTTTAGAAGAGGACGAAGTGGAAAAAATGAGAACTAAAATAATAAGTAGGTATAAATTAAATACTAGTAGCAGGTATGCCAAATTAGATACCGGAGAACTCAAATGACTAGCTTCTTTCGGGCGCACTATATGTTTGAACTATTATAATACATACTTTATATGGTTAGATTTGTGACTAAATGTATTATCCAACTATCATAATAAATTTATAAACATAATACAATATGAAATACATAAATGGTCAAAATGTAATTTTGAAAACCCAAGTCATATCGATGGACCTTATAAAGGAAAACGGAGGTAGTAGATAGGTGTGCCATATATACATTTGAAACGGTGGCAAAAAAAAGTGAACCAAGACATTATTACTAAGGCCTTGTTTAGATACCCTCAAAATTCCAAGTTTTTTCACTCTCTCTCCATCACATCAATTTTTAGCTGTTTGCATGGAGCATTAAATGTAGGTAAAAAAAATAACTAATTGCACAGTTTAGTTGGAAATCACGAGATGAATCTTTTGAGCTTAGTTGATCCACGATTGGACAATATTTACTAAATAAGACGAAAGTGCTACTATTCATCGGGTTGAAATTTTTTTCAATCTAAACAAGGCCTAATAATGAAGGAAAAATTAGATGACCTTTTATCGCACCGCGCCCCCTAATAGATACAGAGGTGTATGAAGCAAAGTACCCCAACAAACTAAAAATGAGTGTGTAAAAGTAAAACCATGCCGCATTTGGATCATCAATCAAATATCCTGGAGTGAACATAGGAAAATGTCGAATTGGAATCTGCCCAACCACCAGAACCACTACCAAATAATTTATTATTAATGAGCATCAATCACCTGTTTTTTTTTTGACAAAATGAATCACATGTTGGCCCTGTTCACCTGCCCTTAAAATCAGTCGGGATTTACTGTTCATGTCTGAAAACACTGTTCACTCTCTCACAAATTCCTCCAGATTTCTCCGGATTCCTCCCAGCGAACAGGGCTGTTGCCTGCATTATTTGGGTTGAACCCCCAATTCCCCTCCTCCTCATCCCCCCCCCCTTTTTTTTTTTTTTTGCAGCCCTGCCGGGGTCACCTTCTATGCCTTTCGTTTACGTTTTTGTCAATGGCCCGGAGTGGCTAGCCTTCACTGTCACAACATTTTTTAGCAAATTTGTCTTGTGTGCATGGCGCCAACACGAGTGTCACTGGTTTATAAGACAACACCTCATGCGTGGCGCTGACACTTAAATACCAAGGTCTATATATAAAACTGTGTGTGCGATATGGATTTTATTTCATTTTAATACCTACACCTCACTTTTGAAAACGGTGCAATGAAATCGAGCACTCTGCTGAGTTTAACCCCTTGAGTTTGCAGCCCGGCTAGGTCACTATCTTATATGCCATTTTGTCAATGGCACGGCGTGCCTTCACTGTCATAATCTTTTTTTTAGAAAATTTGTCTCATTTGGACGGCGCACGACGCCTGTACGAGTGGCCATGGTTTAAGACGGTGCTATTTTTTTAGTCATGGATAATATGTTTATCCGCAACGAGATGGTGTGGTGTCACCGACAACTTTGTCAATTTCAAAATGTGCCGGCTCAGTATTTTAAAGGTAATCATAAGAGGAAATAAGAATGAGGTGCTTAAACTGTTAGGCCCTGTTTAGAGTGAAGCTGCTAAAATCTAGACAGCTAAACCGGTTGCTAAACTTTAGCCACCACTGATTAGTTTGGTGGACTAAAAGAGCCTTTTAGTCCCTTTTAATCAGGCTGTTTAGATCCAAAGTGACTAAAAGGTGAGGCGGCATGTGCTTTAGTCCCTGTCGGTGTTTTCGGACCAACGATGAGTAAATTTGTATTGGCGCGTCTGGCTCGGATGGTGTACTCGGAGGACACAATGGTTTATACTGGTTCGGGCGGAACATCCCTATGTCGAGTTCGCTGCTGCTCGGGTTACCGACACTTTGCAGTAGTGGTTACAAACATGCGACAGAGGGAGAGGATCCCAAGTCTCTGGTGGAAGGAGTGAACGGGTGCTGAGAGCTCGATTGCCGCCCAGCCATGTGCTCGTGTCGTGCTCTTGTGTTTTCATCTCCTGTTTTGGGGCGCCCTGCTTCCCCTTTTATATGCGAAGGAAAAGCGCGGGTTACAGAGGAGGAAAAGGAGAAGAACGAGAGAGAAGAAGGCTTCCAGGGTTTTCGGGTCCTTCTTCTCCTTCATGCGGTGATGAGGACACCACGAGTACATCTACACCAGCAGCACCTCAGGCGCCTCCAGTTGATCATCTAGGGCCAATCACTCGGGCCCGTGCGAGAGAATTAAACTTCATCATGCTGTTAAGGAATGAAGGGCCAGCGGAATAAGAAGATGGCCCAACAGGGCAGCCCAGGTGGGGCGCCTAGGGCTGGCAGCCGCCGCCTTTTCCCTGGTGGCGCCCCCCCTCCTGCCGTCGATCTGGACTCCAGGGGCTGCGCCCCCTTTATTTACTCGGAGTCCCTTTTGTTTACAACTTGAGTTTTGTTTTACATCTAGCTTTAGCTACTCTCGAACACGGCAATTCCGCGCCGTCTTTGTGTGATTCAGAACTCCACCTTCGAGCGATAAGTGTGATTGCTCGCGTCTTTTTCTTGTTCGTTTTTCGATTGCGTGCAGGAAACGATCTTCGTGATCAGGCTGATCTCGCACCGGCGAGGTTGGTAACCATCGGGAGTTGGTTCAGCGATTGCATTGGCGCTTCGGGTTCGCTCGTCGTAGTCGGATCGTGAGGGTCTACTTCCACCAGATCGAAATTATCTCCACTCACCGAAAGATCGGGCACTCCCCTTCTATCAAGTGGTATCAGATTTCCAGGTTGATCGGTGAGCTTTATCGAGTGTTTTCCCGATTCATATTTGTTCATTACCTAGAGTCCACAAAAGCCAAAAAAATATTTTACTTTCCGCTGTCCTATCAACCTTTGTGCCTTTGCAATTTCATTCCAGTTTCGCATTGTTGAGTTTGTTTCCGTGGTCGAGTCTTGTTGCTGGCTTAGGATTGTGTTCGTGGTCGTAGTTCAACCGCACCGTTGCTATTCTTTGTTTCCGCCGCTATCCCACCCACCGTTCCCAAACAACAAGTCGAAGCCACCATATTACTCGACTTGCCCCCGCTAGCCGCCTTGTGTGATCTCTCGCCGCCGCGCTAACCCTAGATAGGTTGCCAGCCGCTGTTATTTCTCCTGCATCGCAGCCCTCCTTACATCATCTGGCGCCTACCTACTGCTGTTAGTCACAGGGACGATTGATCCTGTGATCGGTGTTGGAGTTTAGGGACGCTTTGCCCTAACTGCCGCCGCCGTGTTGTGCCTTCCGAAAAACATAACTTGAGATACCTTCGGTAAAACAGGCATAACTTTTCGCTCGTTTGTCAGAAAAATCTGAAATTTTTTGTGGAGCATCTCGACACCATTTGGAGCCGACCCAAACTCACCTTCGGTCTGTTTGGTTTCGTCAAAATCCCCAAAAAAATTCGGGAAAATATAGAAAAAAAATTGTCAAGGGTTTTGCACGTTTTTCAGAGAACGTGTTGTTTTTCTGTAGGCCACATAACACCTCAGTTGTAGGTGCCAATTTTTGTGGTTGCATCTTTTGTGATCCTTGTTCAGAGAAAAATATAAAAAAAATAGTGCAAAAAAAAAAAGTTGATTCCTACTAGTACCTTTTGGAAAAAAAAGAAAAATCCGGGCTATTTGCTTGTTCTGTGAGTTCTTTCCATCGTCCTTTGTTTCACCTTGTTGCGCTACGTCTAGGACACGTCTTAGCCAGCACTTGTGACTTGTACTTTGGATACTTATTGAACATTCGCTAATCTGCATTCGTTAATTGCTAATCCTTGACTTGAGTGCGGCCTACCCAGAACTCCACATAGTTCTACGACGAGCTGACTTTGTTCCCAGGCAATCGCTGCTCCAATCTTTCGCGAGTTCCTCCGGTCGGTTGTGGGTCGCCCCTGTGTGCTAGGTAAGAACGGATAAGACATTGATAACAGCACTAGTGTGAGCGCCTTGTGAACCGTTACACCCTATTTTGGCATCGGTTTTGTGTTTGCGCTAACCATGGCAGGCGACGGCGACGACGTGAAGGATGAGCTGCAGGACCTGCGGACACAGATTGATGGACTTGCCACCGACATCAAGACGATGCATGAACGGATGGATTCCACGGTCACTACGTCGAACGAGCGGTTCGATCAGCTAGACCTCTCGCAGACAGCCACCAAGACCACGCTCGACACCATCGTGTCACGCCTCGACTCATTGAGCACGCTGGTCGCAGATCTCCAGAACGATTATGTTGGTGACACGGAGCAGGACGGTGGAGACCGTCAAGGCCGCGCTCGCCGTGTGCCACGCCGTCCCGGTAATGATTCTTTTGCTAAGATAAAATTTAAAATTCCATCTTTTAATGGCAAATATGATCCTGCTGCATATCTTGATTGGGAATTAGAAGTCGACCAGAAATTTTCATGCCATGATATTCCTGCTAATTCTCAAGTTAAAGCTGCTATTAGTGAATTTACTGATTTTGCTTTAATTTGGTGGCGTGAATATAAACAAAAACATCCCGCTACAGTTCCAACCACATGGGATCAATTAAAAGCTGCTATGCGATACAGATTTGTACCTTCTTATTATGCTCGCGATTTGCTTAATAAAATGCAATGTTTTCAGCAAGGTTCACAATCTGTAGAGGACTATTACCAGGAATTGCAAAAAGGCATGATTCGGTGTGGGTTAGTTGAGGAAAACGATGCTGCTATGGCACGTTTTCGTGGTGGTTTAAACCGTGAAATTCAGGATATACTTGATTACAAAGAGTATTATGATATGACCACATTATTTGAATTTGCTTGCAAAGCTGAACGTCAAATACAGGGACGCCGCTCGAAGCCATATTCTAACTCTTTTGCAGGACGAAGCTCGACATCCGGTTCAGCACCCGCGCCCCCTGCACCGTCCACACCCACCACTACACCACGTGAGCGGGCAGCCACTTCTGCAGGTACTCCTCCGTCCACAGGTGCAGTTCCTTCCACACGCCGCACACGGGATATTCAGTGCTTTCGTTGCCAAGGATTTGGCCATGTGTCTCGGGAATGTCCGAACAAGCGTGCCTTGCTCATTCGTGACGATGGTGAGTATTCTTCCGCTAGTGATTCTGACGATATTCAACCCGCTATGCTTGCCACTGACCATGCAGCAAAGACGGACGTACATGTCAACCCGGACGACGCCGATAGGTATGAAAGTCTTGTTGTGCAGCGTGTTCTTAGTACACAGGTCGCTACGCCTGAGACGAATCAGCGACACACTCTTTTCCATACCAAGGGCGTTGTGCAAGAGCGATCCATTCGCATCATCATCGATAGCGGCAGCTGCAACAATTTGGCGAGTACCGCGCTGGTTGAGAAGTTGTCTTTACCCACTCGTAAGCATCCACATCCATATCACATTCAATGGCTTAATGATGGTGGGAAAATTAGAATTACTCGTTCGGTTCGTGTTCCTTTCTCCATGGGTGCTTATTCTGATTTTGTCGATTGTGATGTTATTCCCATGGAAGTATGCTCTCTGTTACTTGGGCGACCTTGGCAATATGATACTGATAGCTTGCATCATGGTCGTTCCAATCACTATTCTCTCATGTTTAAGGGTCAAAAAATAATTATACATCCAATGACACCTGAACAAATTCTTAAAGATGATCTTGCTCGAGCTGCTAAAACTGCTAAACAACTTGCACCATCGACCTCTGTTCATTCTGAAATCAAGTTAAATGCTCCTGTTTTGCTTGCTACACGTGCTGATTTTGATAAGTTACACGATGCTACTTTGCCATGCTATGCCCTTATATGCTCTCGTGTGCTCGTTTCCCTTGATGATACACCGTCTTTGGATATTCCCCCTGCTGTTGCTAACATTTTGCAGGAGTACGCTGATGTCTTTCCAAAAGATTTGCCACCAGGCCTTCCACCACTTCGTGGCATTGAGCACCAGATCGACCTCATTCCCGGCGCACAGCTCCCGAACCGCGCCCCGTACCGTACAAATCCGGATGAGACAAAGGAGATCCAGCGACAGGTACAGGCGTTGCTTGACAAGGGTTATATTCGTGAGTCTCTTAGCCCTTGCTCTGTTCCTGTGTTACTTGTTCCAAAGAAAGATGGCTCTTGGCGTATGTGTGTAGACTGTCGTGCTATTAATAACATTACCATTCGCTACCGATATCCTATACCACGCCTTGATGATATGCTAGATGAGCTTAGTGGTGCCATTATTTTTACTAAGATTGATTTGCGTAGTGGCTACCATCAGATTCGCATGAAATTAGGTGATGAATGGAAAACGGCTTTTAAAACGAAATTTGGGTTATATGAATGGTTGGTTATGCCGTTTGGTTTGACGAATGCTCCCAGCACTTTTATGCGTTTGATGAATGAAGTTCTGAGGCCCTTCATAGGATTGTTTGTAGTTGTCTATTTTGATGATATCCTTATTTACAGCAAGTCTATGAAAGAGCATTTAGACCATTTGCGTGCTGTTTTTGATGCGTTGCGTGCGGCCAATTTATTTGCTAACATCGAAAAATGCATGTTTTGCACACAACGTGTCTCGTTTCTTGGCTATGTTGTTACTCCACAGGGCATTGAGGTGGATAGCAGCAAGATCGATGCCATTCGGGCGTGGCCTACACCGACGACGGTCACACAAATTCGAAGCTTTCTTGGCCTTGCAGGTTTCTACCGCAGGTTTGTTCGTGATTTTAGCTCCATTGCAGCGCCTCTACATGAGCTTACAAAGAAGGATGTCCCCTTTGCTTGGAGTGATTCGCAAGAGGTTGCGTTCAGCACCTTGAAAGATAAGTTAACCAATTCTCCTCTCTTGCAGTTGCCTGATTTTACTAAAGTGTTTGAGCTTGAATGTGATGCTAGCGGTATTGGGCTAGGTGCTGTTTTGTTACAAGAAGGAAAACCTGATGCCTATTTTAGCGAGAAATTAAGTGGTGCTAGCTTGAATTATTCTACTTATGATAAGGAGCTTTATGCTTTAGTGCGCACTTTGCATACTTGGCAGCACTACCTTTGGCATCGCGAGTTTATAATTCATTCTGATCATGAGGCTTTAAAACATATTCGTACCCAAACAAACCTGAACCGTCGTCATGCTAAATGGGTAGAATTCATTGAGTCTTTTCCTTACATTATTAAACACAAGAGCGGGAAAGAAAATGTTATTGCTGATGCTTTGTCTCGTCGCTATACCATGCTATCACAGTTAGATTTTAAAATTTTTGGCCTGCAAACTGTGAAGGATCAATATGTGGATGATGCTGATTTTAAAGATGCTTTTGCCCATTGTATTCATGGCAAACCATGGGGCAAATTTCACATACAGGACGGGTTCCTGTTTCGCGCTAACAAGCTGTGTGTTCCAGCTAGCTCGGTTCGTCGTTTGTTGTTACAGGAAGCGCATGGAGGCGGTCTCATGGGGCACTTTGGCGTCTACAAGACGCATGAGGTGCTGGCTGCTCATTTCTTTTGGCCCCGGATGCGCGCTGATGTTGAGCGCCTTGTTGCACGTTGCAATACTTGCCAGAAAGCTAAGTCACGATTGAACAACCATGGTTTGTACATGCCTTTGCCTGTTCCTACTTCCCCTTGGCTTGATATTTCTATGGACTTTGTTTTGGGATTGCCTCGAACTAAGAAGGGGAGGGACAATATTTTTGTGGTTGTTGATCGTTTCTCCAAAATGGCTCATTTTATACCTTGTCATAAGACTGATGATGCTAGCAATATTGCTGAATTGTTCTTTAAAGAGATTATTCGTTTGCATGGTATTCCAAATACAATAGTCTCTGATCGTGATGCTAAGTTTCTCAGTCATTTTTGGAGATCACTGTGGAATAAAATGGGAACTAAATTGCTGTTTAGCACTACTTGTCACCCTCAGACTGATGGGCAAACTGAGGTGGTTAATCGAACTTTGTCAACCATGCTTAGGGCTGTTTTAGATAAAAACTTGAAACGTTGGGAGGATTGCTTGCCTCATGTTGAGTTTGCTTATAATCATGCAACGCATTCTTCTACAAAAATGTGTCCCTTTCAGATTGTTTATGGTTATATTCCTCGAGCGCCCATTGATTTGTTTGCTCTTGATGCTGAGGACGCTCCACACATAGATGCCGCTGCACATATTGATCAAATGATTAGCTTGCATGAACAAACTAAACAAAACATTGCTACTGCTAATGCTAAATATCAGGTTGCGGGTAGTAAAGGGAGACAACATGTTACTTTTGAACCGGGTGATCTGGTTTGGTTGCATTTAAGAAAGGATCGTTTTCCTACTTTACGTCGTTCTAAATTGATGCCACGTGCTGCTGGTCCTTTTAAAGTACTAACCAAGATTAATGATAATGCTTACATCCTTGACCTGCCTGCGGAGTTTGGTGTTTCCACGAGTTTTAATGTTGCAGATTTGAAACCTTATGCGGGCGAAGATGAGGAGTTGCCGTCGAGGACGACTTCAATTCAAGAAGGGGAGGATGATGAGGACACCACGAGTACATCTACACCAGCAGCACCTCAGGCGCCTCCAGTTGATCATCTAGGGCCAATCACTCGGGCCCGTGCGAGAGAATTAAACTTCATCATGCTGTTAAGGAACGAAGGGCCAGCGGAATAAGAAGATGGCCCAACAGGGCAGCCCAGGTGGGGCGCCTAGGGCTGGCAGCCGCCGCCTTTTCCCTGGTGGCGCCCCCCCCCTCCTGCCGTCGATCTGGACTCCAGGGGCTGCGCCCCCTTTATTTACTCGGAGTCCCTTTTGTTTACAACTTGAGTTTTGTTTTACATCTAGCTTTAGCTACTCTCGAACACGGCAATTCCGCGCCGTCTTTGTGTGATTCAGAACTCCACCTTCGAGCGATAAGTGTGATTGCTCGCGTCTTTTTCTTGTTCGTTTTTCGATTGCGTGCAGGAAACGATCTTCGTGATCAGGCTGATCTCGCACCGGCGAGGTTGGTAACCATCGGGAGTTGGTTCAGCGATTGCATTGGCGCTTCGGGTTCGCTCGTCGTAGTCGGATCGTGAGGGTCTACTTCCACCAGATCGAAATTATCTCCACTCACCGAAAGATCGGGCACTCCCCTTCTATCATGCGGGTTCCGTCGATCATGTAGATGTCAACAGGGAGGGCTCCATGTCGCGGCCCTGTTCGTCACTGGCGCCATGCGCAGACGTCATCTACCGGTCATGGCGTTTCACTCCGTTCCAGCGGACGTCGTGATGAACTGATGAGAACACACGTCCGATACTATTCTTGATGTGAATCCCTAGGTATGGGTCATCATGGCCACGGTTTATATCAAGGCGTGCCAGCCTCTTCCCTAGCGTCAGAGTTTTGACCCAGGCCCAAACGCTTGGACCTGTAGTGGTTGGCGGCGGTATGGGTCCCCGTCAGACGAGACGAAACCCGCGTCCTCGAGGTCGGGCGAGACGGTGCCCGCGACCTTGGGCGAGACAGAGCCCAAACCCAAGGGGTCGGGCGAGACGGAACCGACGTCCTTGGGGTCGGGCGAGACGGAGCCCGCACCCAAGGGGTCGGGCGAGACAGAGCCAGTGGCCTTGAAATTGGGCGAGACGGAGTCAGCGGCCTTGGGATCGGGGCGAGACCTTTTAATACGTCTCGAGCCATCCGAGAAAGTCAGCGTTGCTTTGGGTATCCTTAATATCGATACCCGACAGTCCCATTTCGCAACCCCTTGTGACTAATTGGCTAAATACACATTTAGTCCCATTTAGTCATAGTGTTTAGGTAAAAAGTGACTAAATAGGACTAAAATTAGCCAGCTAAACTTTAGCATCCCTCCTCCTCCTCTCCGGCGACGGCGAGAGGGTAGGGCGGAATCGTCTTCTCTATGGCGGCTCTGTTGAAGATGAGGACGACAACTACGACGTCAGCATCCTCACCAGTATGACATGGAGACTTTTATTTTCGGACGGCGACATCAAGGCGAAGATGGTGTCGCTGCAATGGAATAATTTTCTTCGGTCTCTTCTCCGTTTTATCGTGGTTAGATCTGGCCACGATTAAGGACTAGGGAGAATAAGTTTTAGATCGGTCTTCCTCATTCTTCGGTGGCAGTAAGAAGAAGAAGGAAGAGACCAGAAAGAAGTTTCTCAACTTCGGCTACATGAATGTTGACCGTCGTTCATTAAGCATCTGTTCTAAGACCTTTTGCCGAGTGTTTGCCTGTGCGGTCATACATACTGCAAAACGTCGTACATGTTTAGTTTTGAGATATGGAACTATTCAAAGCGTTGGTACAATTTAGATGAAAATAAGTTTCTGGGTATTTATTTATGTAATTCAGAAGGTTTGTAATGTGTTGATCTACTCCCTCTGTCTAATAATATTTGGACGTCTATGGTTCAAAAAATTTCCCATAATATTTGCACACGTAGGTACCAGAGGCATGCACTTCTAGGCTGTCAGATGAACCAGCCGGTGGAACCAGAGAAAAAACAATCTGACTTGTGTCAAAGAAAAAAAAACCCGGACAACAAGTTCGGCATAGTACTACGGAGTACTCTGGAGTCTGGAGGTTTCCAGGACCCTCATCCATCGTCAATGTGTGTAAAAAAAAAGAAAAGAAAATGGTAGACGATGATTTACCATACTCCGGAACTTCCTTTAGCCTCCACACAGCACCACCGTACCTCTGCACCTGGCCGACATCTATAGAGGTATTTTGATAATTTTCGATCTATCTTAGTTACCGTGCTAAATCCTAGAAGTACAAATAATTTTGGACGGAGGAAGTATTATGTAATATAATTCTTCCTCGTCGAAAAAAAATCTAAACACCCCTTACACATGCACGTGAAGAAGAAGATACGGGAGATTTTACTACTATATATTTATTTTATTTAGTAGCGCTCCACTTCCCAACCATCTCCTACCTTTGGCAGACTGGCACCGGCAGTTGCGGCTGTGCTGCGTTGCCACCAACCCACCCAGACGGAACACCAACAAGTTGACTCTCTCCGTCGGCCTTCTCCTCCTCCTCCTTCTTCTCCTTCTGTCGTCTCGTGTTGTGTGTATCCAATCCCACTCTCTCCTCTGCGTCCAATGCATACCTTTTCTTGAAGTACGCAGTGGACGCTGGAGCCTGTCATCGTCACTCTTCCACTCTGCCTCACTGCACTGCGTGCTAACTAGTACATCGACAAGATTTCAGCCTAGCTCCATTTTCGTCGGCGATCCAGCAGAGCAGGCTCCACAGATGAAGATGCTGCGGTGGCGGCTCCTGCTGAGCCTCAGCTTCCTCCTCCTCCTCCCTGCCTCTCTCGCCTTCCCACTATGCACCGACGCAAGTAAGTCAGTTCCGGTCCCTTCCCTTCACTTTACCGACCGGCGACCGGCGCTGCATGCTCATCTAATTTTTTGCTGCTCTTTCTCCTTCCAGGGGCGCCGGTGCTGCTCAACACCACGCTCAAGTTTTGCGCCTCCCCCTGCGGCAGCGCCAGCGGGAACAGCAGCTGCTGCGACGCTACCGCCGATGCCGCGCTCAGCAAGCAGTTCGACGCCATGTCCATCGCCGACGCTGCCTGCGCCGCCGTCGTCAAGTCAATCCTCTGCGCTGTAAGCATCAACCATCTCTACCATGCGCTATGTGCCATCACTTGGCCTCTGCAAACTTTGCTCTTTTATTGTTTTTCTTTATATAAAGCCGCTTCTCACGTGCTCGACGATTTGCTTGCCTGGGTTTGAAGTTTGATGCATTCTACTCGTTTGGGGGGCAGCCGGGCAGGGTTTCAGTTCAGATGGATTTGCTAATTTGCTTCATTCTGCTGCTGAGTCTTACTGTTCTCTTCACCTGCGCTCCGCTTATGTACAGGAAGATTGAAACTTTTGCTTTTTCTGATACTCAACTAGTCACAATCACCAGAGTACTGCAGAAAAATGCTACATGCACTTCAAAAGAACGTTCACAGGCAGCTTCACATGCTCGCTTTGCTGGCATCACAATGATTACTGTAAATTTAATATCCAGTCTAAATATTTCTACAAATTCAGACCAAACAAAAAGAGAAACCATATTTGAGAGTACTGTGCATGTTATATCTAAGTAGTAGTATAACATATTTCCAAGCGACTGAATTTGGTTAACAATACCCTCTGAACTAACTGAAAACTAGATGTCTTACTCAGAAAAGCAAGTTTATTGACATGTCAATCAATACCCTGAATTCAACAACTCTGCTTCCAGAAATGCAGTCCATATTCTGCTGATTTGTTCAACGCCGGGCCACAGATTCGGATGATTCCTTTCCTCTGCAACTCCACAGCGTCGGCAACTTCTGCTCAGTCCAAGGAAACCGCCACTCAGGACTACTGCAAACTTGTTTGGGATACTTGCAAGGATGTCAGCATAACAAACTCTCCTTTCCAACCTCCCCTGCAAGGCACCGCACCGCCTCCTAGTTCACCGTCGAAGCTCACCGATGCATGGCAGTCCCAAAGTGACTTCTGCACCTCCTTTGGTGGTTCGCCTGATGACCAGTCTGTGTGCTTCAGTGGCAGCACAGTCTCATTCAACGCCACCCAACCTTCACCCTCTCCTAAAGGGATATGCCTCGAGAGGATCGATAACGGGTCCTACCTTAACATGGCTCCTCACCCAGATGGTTCCAATAGGATCTTCCTTGGCAGCCAACCTGGTAAGATATGGTTGGCCACTGTCCCCGAGCAAGGATCTGGGGGCACTCTGCAATTCGAAGAAGCAAGCCCATTTGTCGATCTGACTGATCAGGTGCACTTTGATTCGGCATTTGGACTCATGGGCATGGCGTTTCATCCCAATTTTGCTACCAATGGTCGCTTGTTTGCCTCTTACAACTGTGATAGGACAAAGTCACCCAGCTGCACTGGAAGGTGCTCCTGCAATTCTGATGTGGGCTGCGATCCTTCGAAGCTTGGTACTGATAATGGTGCTCAACCGTGCCAGTATCAAGTTGTTGTATCAGAATATTCGGCCAAAGGCTCCTCAGCAAATGTTTCTGAGGTTTGCTCCTCTGAACATACTCTTCCAATCACTGTCTTGATGTTCCCTGAACTTCATCTGTTCAGTGCTCACATTCTTCTTGAAATGCTTTGTCAGGCAACTTCTGCTGATCCGTCTGAGGTTAGAAGGATTTTCACAATGGGGCTACCTTACACATCTCAACATGGAGGACAGGTACTTTTTGGTCCTACCGATGGGTATCTCTACCTCATGATGGGCGATGGTGGAGGAAAGGGAGACCCTTTTAATTTCGCTCAGAACAAAAAGTCACTTCTGGGCAAAATTATGAGGCTTGATGTTGACAGTACACTGAGTAAGTCTTCGAGTCTTTTTGTCATTCGCTGACGTACTAATTTTGAAATTCTTTGTTATTTGTTTGTTGATTTGCTCCAATTAAATTTCCATCTTTCATTACTTTCCTCTACTCCATTTTATTTCCGTGTTTATATCTCCATAAATTTGCTCTTGCTTTTCATCTAAGTTATTTTACATGAAAGCTTTGGCATCAGTACTAACAAACGAAATGGACACATCAGTAAACTCTGGTCCTAACCACTAACCAGAACCTTCAAGTTAGGCTATTCCAATGATGTCTCTCTCTCTCTCTCTCTCTCTCTCTTTTGAAACAAATGATGTCTCTCTTTTGGGCCCACGGTATTAGCTACTAATAAGCTAGCAAATTATTGGGCGCATTGGCAGCATTATTAGTTATCATGTTAGTCAAAGATGCCAGAAGATGACTAGATGAGAATGTGGTCTTCGTATTGGCAGCATTATTAGCTATCATTTTCATAGTGAACTAATTGGAAGGCCATGGCTCTGAATCTTGCAAGCACTTGTTACTTATGATGTCTGCAAACTGCAATTCAAATGAGTCTATATGGGTATGAATTAGCTGGTTTCCTCTGCCTGCAACTGCAATTCAAATTAGTCTATATGAGTATGAATTATCTGGTTTCCTCTGCCAAAACATATAGCTCTGTCAGATAGACTATTAAAATCTTTTTTTCTGAATGAACGCAACCAACATGTTCTGATTCTTGTTTTTCTTTTCTTTTCAGGAGCTAGTGAAATTAGTAACACAAGTTTGTGGGGCAATTACTCTATTCCAAAAGACAACCCGTATACTGATGATAGCGAGTTAGAACCAGAAATTTGGGCATTGGGTCTTAGAAACCCATGGAGATGCAGCTTTGATTCCGAGAGGCCTTCCTACTTCTACTGTGGAGATGTTGGGCAGGTACCATTCAAGAGCCTCAGTAATCCATGTTTAATTTGCTAGCTGCTAATGTTGACTTGCTTGATTAGTTTGCCTTATGAGATTGGAGTCAGGGATTCATTGCTTCTAGACACTGTTGAGGAACTGAATATGTATATATTTTGTATGTTACCAACTTCATTTGTGTTTGGACATTAACCATGTAGGATGAATACGAAGAAGTAGATTTGATCTCCAAAGGCGGAAACTATGGATGGCGTGCACTCGAGGGTCCACTTGTTTACCATCCACAATGGGCACCTGGAGGAAATACCTCTCTCAGCTCCATAAACGCCATTCCTCCAATCATGGGATACAGTCATTCTGATGTCAATAAGAATATTGGGTCGGCATCAATCATGGGAGGTTACGTCTATAGAGGGTCCACTGATCCCTGCTTGTATGGAAGGTATCATCATCAACATCATTCGATCAACACTGCTATCTCGATACGTCCATTGTGTTCATTCGGAACTCATTTTGTACAGACCAATTCTTGAAACTTAACTCATGAGATGTATCTGTTAATCTGTTCTATTTCAGGTATTTGTATGCCGACCTGTACGCTTCGGCCATGTGGACAGGCACAGAGACCCCTGAGAGCAGTGGGAACTACACCTCCACTCTGATCCCCTTCATCTGCTCCAAGGACTCTCCGATACCCTGCGACACCGCTGCTGGGAGTCCTCTCCCGTCGCTTGGCTACATATACTCGTTTGGTGAGGATAACAACAAGGACATCTATGTGTTGGCCAGCAAAGGCGTGTACCGAGTTGTGAGGCCCAGCCTCTGCAGCTATACTTGCCCGACAGAGAGACCTGAGACGGGCAATGGGGCAGCGCCTCCTGGTCCTTCATCGAAGGCGTCGATGACAGGATTGAACAATCAGATGGGAATGCTTTTGTTGTCTGTCATTATATATGTTTTGGGTTTGTTGGTAACATAGGATCCTGCTGCTGAGTCAGTCATCATGTTCAAAAGGAGAAATAACCAGTCCTGATATGGTGCATATGTTACTAGGAAGAGATCACAATAAGACTCAGTCAGTTAGGGATCCGATGCTATGTAGAATATGAGTGTTACCCTGAGTTTGCTGTAGGATCTTGGTAAATACTCCTAAATATTCAGTTATTTGCAGAGGAAAACAGAGGAGCTGGGGAAACTTTTGTTCATGTATCATGTGGCTATATTCCATGATCTGATGATCGCACACAGAGAGTGATCTTCTGGAGTGCTCGTCATCGTCCGATTGCCGCTGCCAAGCCGGCATTTTTAGAAGAAGGAATTTTTATTCCGGTCTCTGCAAGAGTTTTGCACACAACCAATTCTTATTACAAATCCAGCCTCTTGCTATTTTTTAAGCTCTCAAAAAACAAAACCAAAAAAGGAAAAATTGATTAAACGCTAAGCGCTAAGCCTTTTCAGCGACGACCATCCATGCTTGGCAAGCCGGCATTCTATGATCACAGAAGGAAGAACGAAGAAGGCCTTTGTTGCCAATGTGTGGAATACCGTGGATGCCTTCATGCATACGAGATGAGGCATCATCAGCTAGCAGATGACAATAACAACACTGGACCGGTTTCTTCACTGAGAACTGCGCTGCACTTGTGAATGAGCTGGAAGGTCCCCCTGCTTTTCTTTTTCTTTTTTTTTCTGGGTGAAGATTGAAATATGCATTAGGTGGCATTGAAATGGCAATGCTAATGCAACCGGACACTCGCTAATCAGGACAACTTTGTTTGTAGTCATAGATATCTTGTGGAAGTTGTTCAGAGGTGTACGTAAATGATTGACGTTTCGTGTACTGAATTTGTTCCTTTTCGAGCAAGAAGGAACTGAAGGTATTATGCTATATACTACATTCATAGATATACGTAATGACGTTTCATCATGTAGTCAACACATGTCCTTTCGCTTTGGCTAACTGTTCGTTTGGGCTGGTTTAGCTTATAAGCCATAGCTGAAAGTACTGTTGACTGATTTGGTTTGAGAGAAAAATACTGTTCGTTGGCTGATAAGTCATGGCTTATAAGCCAAATACGACCAACCGAACAGGCTGAAAAAAAACTTGCTGAAAAAAAACTTGCTTTAGGAGGATATACCCAAATGGTTTGTCACTGCCTTTTAAGGCCCCGTTCGCTGGTCTGAAACTTGGCTGAAACTGGCTGAAAAACACTGTTCCGGCTAAGGCTGGACGAAAAACTCGAAGCTCGTTAGCTCGCTCGACTCGTGGCTGGCTCGACTCGGCTCGGCTCGGCTCGTTATGATAACGAGCCGAGCCGAGCCAAGATTTTAGCTCGTTAGCTATAACGAGCCAACTCGAGCCAGCTTGCGAGCCGCTCGCGAGCTAAACGAGCCAAACTTCCAGGAAAAAAAGTATCAAAACTTGTATTAGTTTTTGTATTACTTCATGTCTTACACTTTATAATTGACTGGTAACTGGTCTAGACCCTATAAATTGACTGGTAACTGGTCTAGATGCATTTCTTTTGTATTATTATTATTCTTAAACTTTAGATAAATGCAAATATTATATTTTATGTATTTTTTATACTTGGCTCGCGAGCTTAACGAGCCAGCTCGAGCTTTTAACGAGCCGAACCGAGCTGGCTTTCTGGCTCGTTAGGATAACGAGCCGAGCCGAGCTAGCTCGTTATCTTAACGAGCCAGAACGAGCCGAGCCCAAACGAGCCGAGCTGGCTCGTTATCCAGCCTTAGTTCCGGCTGAATTGTTGTGAGAGAAAAACACTGTTCCGGCTGAAAAAAGAAGCCGAACAAGCCATTTTTAAGACAAGCGAACGGGGCGTAAGTGATTTAATTATCACAATCTCTTTATACAAAGAATGCCGACAATTTTTCTTTCTTTCCTTTTTTCTGAATCACAGCACACAAACAGACACTCAACATATATGGACTCACCCATAGAAACACGATAACTTTAAACCCATCTATTTGGCTGAACAGATTCGTTTCCGCTGAAATTTGGCTGATACTGATTTCTTTTGAGAGAAAAATATTGTTCCTTTTCTATGCACTACGTGAAAAAAGATTTGTAGGGACGCGGCCCTTTTCACTGTAAGGGTGGCTGGTTCTTTAGCCGCACCTACAGTGGCGCTGCCAGGCCACACCCTGTGCGTTGGACACCAGCCGCCCCTACAAATGGCACAGTAGAGGCGGCTGGTGTCTTCAGCCGCTCCTACAAATGGGGGTCATTTGTAGGGGCGACTGGTGATTGAGCCGCCCCTACAGTTGGATTTTTAGGGGCGGCTCAATCACCAGCCGCCCCTACAAATATGTACAGTATACGTAGCAGCCACCACCTTCTTTTTCCTTGGGTCACTCACTCTAACCCGAGAAAAAAAAGTTGAAAGGCCTTGGGCTCCTCCCAAAAATTGCTCTACTAAGGGGGAGGTTTTGATCTTAATTCCTTTGGTGGAGAGGTTGTAGAAGGTAAGAAAATGCTATTCCAACTCTTTAATTAAAGTTTTAATGGTTGGTTAGTGAGTAATTTGATTATTGGTTTTCTCTCTCCTCCATGGTGCTTGAGCTTTGTATGTAGCAAATTAGACCCTAGATTTGAAGCTATTAGTGTAAATTAGGTAGAGAAATGAGCTTACACTCTTCATTAGTCAATTTTGCTTGATTTTAGACCCTAGATTACACCCTAGTTTGATTAAAGCAAATGCATGAGATCTAGTTCTAGATCTAGGTTTTTGTTTTTTTTATTTTTTTAATGAAATTAGATTTTGGGTGGCATGAAAGGTAGTTTTTAGACCATTTCTTTGTGATGGTATATATTAACCATTTTATATTTCATTTCAAATATTTATGCGTTATATTAGTAGGCAATTGATTAATTATCCTCTACCATGGAGTATATATAATCATTCTCAATTAATTAATTATTAATTTGACTCATTTTGTATATTTTCTTTGGTTGTGTTGTATTTTTAAAAGATGGAGTACATGAACTCTTGGATGTATAATTCGTTAAGATTCGAGACACCTTTTCATGAAGAGGTTGACAATTTTATTGAAGCCGCAGAGAAGCAAGCATCGACGTTGACAGATAATAAGGATACAATTATTTGTCCCTGCAAGGATTGCAAGAACACGGTGGCATTTACAGATTCGAGTATCATCAAAGAACATCTGATCAGGCGAGGATTTGTTCGGAACTACACAGTTTGGATTCATCATGGTGAAACAATGGCAGTTGATGATGATGGCGATGTTCTAGAAGACGATGCGAAAACCCTGCAGTACCTGTCCCAATACTCAGGCCAGCTTGCTCAAGAAATGGATCATGACTTAGGCAATGATCAAGGTGGTGACATCCGCAATGAACAAGGTGGTGATTTCTGCAATGATGGCGGAGCACGTGAGGGGGATAAAGACGACGGTGACAATTTGGATGAAATGCTTCGGGCCGTTGGACCAGAAATATTACTACAGAAGAGAGGTCTACAAAATCTAGAAAGGGTGACAAAAGCATCGAAGGAGACTGTGTATGGTGTAGAGAAGGGTTGTCCGACACACTGGACACTGCTACGTTTTGTGCTTGAGCTACTCATCCTGAAGGCTAAGTATGGCTGGTCGGACTACAGTTTTGATGATCTTTTGCGTCTCCTAGCATGGTTGCTTCCACAGCCAAACTCAGTTCCCGCCAACACATACTATGCGAAGAAGGTTATAAGTCCTTTGACAATGGACGTTGAAAAAATCCATGCATGCCCCAACCATTGTATCCTGTTTCGTGGTGACACGTTCAAAGATCTAGATAAATGTCCTCGGTGCGGGGCTAGTCGGTACAAAGACAATGACCTTTACAGTGGGAGAGAAGCCTCCACGGGGAATAAGAGGAATAAGAAGGGTGGGAAAAAGGCGGTACAAGAATCTCAGCAACCAGAGAACACTCCATTAGGCAACGATGCAAAGAAGAGAAGAATTCCTGCCTTAGTAATGTGGTACCTGCCGGTGACCGACCGCTTGAGGCGTATATTCCTGAACCCTAAGGAAGCCGCGCTCATGACATGGTGGCAAGATGAGCGCAAGGTAGCAAACGATATGATCGTACACCCGGCCGATTGTAGCCAGTGGAAAGACTTCGATAAGAACAACAAAGAGTTCAACGAAGACCCAAGAAATGTACGGTTCGCCTTGAGCACTGATGGAATGAATCCCTTCAATGAGAGGATGAGCGACCATAGCACTTGGCCAGTGATTCTGACCATGTACAACATCCCAACATGGTTGTGCCAAAAGAGAAAGTATCTTTTCCTCACGGTTCTAGTTTCTGGCCCTAAACAACCAGGCATTGATATGGACGTGTTCCTCGAGCCTGTGATGCAAGAATTTGAGAAACTTTGGAAGCATGGGGTGCCGATGTACGATGCGTTCCTACAGGAGGACTTCACATTAAAAGTAATAATATTTGTCACTATCAATGATCACCCCGCGTTGTTTGCACTGTCTAGACAGATCAAAGGAAAGACAGGATGCTTAGTCTGTTTGGATGATACTAAATGGGTTTTCCTAGATGGATCCAAGAAGGTTGTTTACATAAGGAACCGTCGCTTTTTGAAGACAGGTCACAAGTACCGCAGCAAATTATACATGAGATACTATGACAACACCCTGGAGAATGAACCCCTCCGAAGAGATGTCATAATGGAAAACATGTGTACAAAATGGTGAAAAACATAAAGATAGTCTATGGAAAGAAGAAACTAGATGGAACGATCAGAGATAGAAGCAAACCTCCTATCGAAGGCATACCTTTTAAGAAACAATCAATCTTCTTTCAGTATTTGCCTTATTAGCCACAACTAGAGGTCCCCCATGCCATTGATGCTATGCACGTGCAGAAGAATGTGTTTGAGAGTCTCATGGGTACCTTGATGGACACAGCCAAGTTAAAGGATGGAGTAAAAGCACGAAAAGACATGGTGCAGCTCAAAGTGATGCCAGAACTTCACCTGATACTTGAGGATAATGGAAAATACACTCTGCCCATGGCTAGCTACAACCTAGACCTACCAGAGAGGAGAACTTTATGCACTTTTGTCAAGGACATCAAAGTCCCAACTAGGTTTTTGGCAAACCCCAAGAAGCTAGTGTCGATGAAGGACTTGTCATTTACAAACTGCAAGGCTCACGATTGTCATGTGATGCTGACCGTGTACCTACCAATTGCAATTAGGGCTATAAAGCTAGAGTTCTTGAGGATGGCCATCACCCGCATGTGCTACTTCTTCTCGAAGATCTCACAGAAGACCATTGGCAAGAAAGAGCTGAGTGACCTACATGATTTCATGGTCGAGACCCAAAACCAACTAGAGATGTGTTTACCTCCTGCTTTTTTTGATATAATGGTACATCTCATGATTCACATGGTTAATCAGATACAGGGTTTGGGCCCTTGTTACCTACATGAAATGTGGTCCTACGAGCGGTTCATGTCGGTTCTAAGCCGATACGTGCATAATCATGCATACCCAGAGGTCTCCATGATAGAGGGCTACAGTAGCGAAGAAGTCATCGAGTGTTATCAAGAGTACCTGACAATACAGAAAGGGATTGGTAATCCTAATTCTCGTCACAAGGGTAGGCTGGCTGGGAAGGGAACCGGTGGTAGAAAAGAGTTCATAGACCAAGATTACAAAGAAGTGAGTCGGGCACATTACAATGTCTTGTAGAGCTCTAAACTAATGGAACCATACATTGAAGAACATTTGGAAATCATTATGGTGGAGAGGGATGGTCGTTCATATGATTGGGTCATAAAACAGCACAAGCAACGCCTAACTTCATGGTTGAAGGACAAAAACATACCATCGGGAGAAACAATAGATTCTATTACCATCAGTAAGTTGGCAGAGGGTCCATCGAGATAAGTGACATCTTGAAATGCTTATGACGTCAATGGGTACACGTAGTATACCCACACAAAGGATAGTAAATGTGTGAACCAAAACAGCGGTGTTCGGATAGTGTCTCTTGACGAGGTGGGGCGAAAGACCCATTTCTTTGGCATAATTGAAGATATATGGGAACTTGACTATGGAAGGGGTATAAAGGTGGCCTTGTTTCGATGCCGTTGGATCAAGCAATATCAATTCAATGACATCGGTTTGAGGGTCGTGGACCTCTAGAACGTAGGCTACCATGATGATCCTTGGGTGCTCGCTTCACGTGTCGCACAAGTTTTCTATATGCCCGACTCGGAAAGTAACCACCCACCGAAGAAGAGAATTAAGCACGTGGTTGTCCCTGGGAAACAACACATTATCGGAGTTGATGGCGTCGACGATGCTGAAGCCTACAATAACAACGATGAGATGTTGCTATTCACAGACTTTACTAAGAAGATCAGTCTTGTTGAAAAAAAACTACCCAAAGACATAATGCCATGGGAAAGAAAAGGTGTCAAGGGGAAAGTTGTCACGGCGGGGCCTACCTAGTGCGCGTGTCTGCAAGACTTCATCTATGTATGTGTCAATTTTGTGTGTGTGTGAGACTATATTTATGTATGTGTCAATTATCGGAGTTTTAATGAACACTAGTCAAAAAATCATGAATCTCACACATAGTTTATAAAACTACTTGTGATACATGCCATTTTGTAACTAATGTTTATTAACACTTTGTCAAATGCAAAAAAGATCAAAATAAACATTGTAGATCAGGATGAGTACAACAAACTTGTTATTCATGAATTTTAAATTTGAAACCATTTAGGTTTTCAAAAACATGTTTAAAGTTGTCTTTTTTTCAAATTCAAAATTTGAATCATTCAAACTTTGTCAAATTGAAAATTGACCAAAATAAATATTGTAGATCTTGATGAGTACTACAAACTTGTTATTCATTACTTTTAAATTTGAAACCATTTTGGCTTTCAAATACTGGTCTCAATGTTTAAACTTTGATTTTCTATTTAAAAAATGATTTTGAAAAATATTTTTAAGGGCGGCTGGGGAACGGACCGCCCCTACAAATGCTCGCGGCTATATATAGGAAGGAGCGCGCCAGTGCCAAAATTTGGCTAAGTCTTGGGCGCGCTCCTCCATTTCGATGCCGTCAGGCTGCCAAATTTCCCCACGCCGCCGCCGCCATCACCGCCGCTGAGCTCCTTCACGGCGACCCCCGTCCCTATCCTCCTCCTCCTTGTCCATGCACTGCCCCTATCCTCCTTGTCCGCACCCCGCCCCCGTGCTCCTCTGGCGCCCCGACCTCAGAACCCTAGCTCCGGCGCACCGCCGCCATGGGAACCGCTAGGAACACCGCCGTCGAGCACCTTCACGACGACCTCCTCCTCCTCCTCCGGTGCCCCATCCCGGAACCCTACCTCCGGCGTGCCGCCTTCACGGGATCCACTCTCGGAACCCCACCCCCGTGCTGGTGCCCGTGTGCCGCCGTGGTGCACGTGCGCCTCGCTGGTGCGCCGCTGTGGTGCCCCTGGTGCCCATCCGCCGGCGACCTCGTGCCTCTCCTTCCATGAGCCCGTCGACCTCTCCTTCCCCGGCCCAGGCGCTCTCCTTCCTCATCCTCTAAAGGTACCTGTGATGAACTACTCCCTATGATGCCTGTGATGAATTGTTTCCTGTGATGCTTTTGTTTTGTTGCCTGTGATGAGAATTGAGAACTGAGCAGATGCCACTGCCAATGATGCCTGTGATGAACTACTTATTTCCTTACTGGTATGCTGCTTGTGATGCTTTTTTTTTGTGAAAACTGAGCATAATGCCACTGCCTTTTGGGTGCTATTGCTGTTAACTGAGCACAATTCCATTTAGTCTATTTGAATTACCTAAGCACAATGCCATTTAGCCAAATTCAATTTTGTTAGTTGCACATTTTACTTGCTGCTACCAACTCTACTCTACTCTTGTCTCTACACTGTCTCTCTACTCTGGTAGCTGAACATTTTGGCTTCACTTTGTACTCTGCTGGTACTATACTACTACTATACTACATTTGTTTGATTGCTGCCTATGATGCCTATGATGCCACTGTGATGGAATGGGATAGATTTTAACTGAGCATATGCCACTGCCAATGATGAAATTCGATGAATTTTGTATGAATTTGAGATAAGAGACTGGGTGCCATTTAACTGAACACTTGCTACATGTGATGCCATTTTTTTTGCTGAGCAAATGCCAAATATACATCTTCCTGTTAACAAAGCACTTGTTGCCTATTTCTATGATGCTACTATACTGCTACTCTACTATGTGGTTATTGTTGCTGTACTATGATGCATATGTGATTTGGGGTCTAGTTTTGACATTGTTTTATCTTTGTGGCATTTGCGATGATGATTTTTTTTAAACTTTAAAAAAATTTGCTGAGGCAGTGGCATATGCAATGATGTCTAGACTTTTTATGCTGAGGCAGCGGCGATGATGATGAAATGTCCCTATGCTTGTGTGCTGCTAAACTAGGATGGCTTGTATCTCATATACAAGCAACCAATGATGACAATAATGGGCAAATCTGAGCCAAATATGTAACTAATTCAACAATCTACTACTATTGTCTACTACTATGTGCTTGCTGCTGCTGCTGTTCTATTGATCTACTACTTGCCTACACTCTATTGCCTACTGCTGCTGCTATACTCTAAATTCAATTGTCTTACTACTTAACCTACTAAAGGACTACTACTGCTGCTGCTATGCTCTGAATTCAATTGTCTTACTACTACTTATACTACTACTGCCTACTCTACTACTACTCCTGCTGCTGTCTATACTACTACACTACTACTTATACTACTACTGCCTACTCTACTACTCCTGTTGTTGTCTATACTACTACTTATACTACTACTGCCTACTCTACTACTCCTGCTGCTGTCTATACTACTACACTACTACTTATACTACTACTGGCCTACTCTACTACTCCTGTTGCTGTCTATACTACTGCACTACTACTAGTACTACACTACTACAGCTACTACTACTAGCTGATCTGCTACTCTACTACTACTACTTGCTAATCTGGTTGTCTATACTACTACACTACTGCTAGTACTAAACTACTACTCTCTCTACTCTATGTCACTACTCTCCTCTTTTACCCCCCTCCCCTCTCCTCTCCTCTCCTCTCCTAAGACCATTGCCGATGATGAATTTGTCCAAGTCCATACTTATATGGAATATGATCTGATGAACAAGAACTTGTGAGGAACTTGGCATCATACCAGCCGCCCCTACATTTCCTTCTCCTCTCTTCTATGTTCTGATGCCTTGAAGCTCCAAGTTCATGATCAAATGATGATTGACATGTTTCTGAGGCCTCTCTTCACCTTTTCAATTCTTATACTTTGTTGCGTATCTAAAGCACTCTTTATTTCTTGCATATATTGGAACAAATCTAGAAATGTCGCGACAGAGACGGTGCA